>NC_087128.1:7878787-8181818 GCF_030705265.1 Helicoverpa armigera
TCAGTGAGTAAAACTGAGTCTGTAGCTCCGTTTAAATCAAATGTTATGATCTCGCCTAGCTTAAGTTCACCGTTCAACTCTGTGTCACATTTTTGACACATTGTGTTAACACAAAGGCAAACAATTGATATGTTTGCCTTTGTGTTGATTGTAAATAAAGAAATTTTAATCTATTTGTGACTTTGATTTTTATAAAGTATGCACTCTCCCTAAAAAAATAAGACGTGAATAACGAAAATTTCGAATATGTGAAAATGCATGGACACCCTACTCTCATACAGTTTCATACCACTGTGTTTTTGTAAATATCTCCTAAAATACGAATGCTGCAGTTAAATTCGCTATATTTATTCAAACTAGGTTACGTTACCCATCGACTAGTACTTTAATTAAGCTAAAACCTTCTTTTAATAACGAGAAAAACGAAATTGTATTTTAGGCATATTGCCGTCCGCGCGGCCAACTAAAATCGACTCTAACATATTATTGAACCTGCTTTCTAGTATTTTTTTGTCTTTTTTCGCTGTAACAAATTAAAGACTAATTTTCTATACACATTAGCCTCTATTAATTTGGTGCCTACGGTGATATACTTACCTACTCATAACCTGAAAACTTAACATTGCATAACTTTTTGTATATCTACGTTTTGACCTTTTTTTATTTTTGTAACAAATTATACAAATTAAGACCTTTCTTTTGATGTATCATTCGTCTATCTGCATTGTATAGTTTCTGAGTAATCACGGGCGATGACTACGGCAAGTGGCGGTTCTAGCGGCCAACTGTTCTTTGTCATAGCGGCTTGGTTTTTTTTGTAACAAATTCAGGAAAAGAGGAGTGAAAAGTAACAAATTACTACTAATTCCTGGCAAAGTTTCATCAAAAATTATGAGGTGGCCGCGCGGTCGAAATGGACACAAAAAAATAAGACGTGAATAACGAAAATTTCGAATATGTGAAAATGCATGGACACCCTACTCTCATACAGTTTCATACCACTGTGTTTTTGTAAATATCTCCTAAAATACGAATGCTGCAGTTAAATTCGCTATATTTATTCAAACTAGGTTACGTTACCCATCGACTAGTACTTTAATTAAGCTAAAACCTTCTTTTAAT
Organism: Helicoverpa armigera; assembly: GCF_030705265.1. Taxonomy (NCBI): domain Eukaryota; kingdom Metazoa; phylum Arthropoda; class Insecta; order Lepidoptera; family Noctuidae; genus Helicoverpa; species Helicoverpa armigera. Next base: position 7,879,910 of record NC_087128.1, read on the forward strand.
AACGAGAAAAACGAAATTGTATTTTAGGCATATTGCCGTCCGCGCGGCCAACTAAAATCGACTCTAACATATTATTGAACCTGCTTTCTAGTATTTTTTTGTCTTTTTTCGCTGTAACAAATTAAAGACTAATTTTCTATACACATTAGCCTCTATTAATTTGGTGCCTACGGTGATATACTTACCTACTCATAACCTGAAAACTTAACATTGCATAACTTTTTGTATATCTACGTTTTGACCTTTTTTATTTTTGTAACAAATTATACAAATTAAGACCTTTCTTTTGATGTATCATTCGTCTATCTGCATTGTATAGTTTCTGAGTAATCACGGGCGATGACTACGGCAAGTGGCGGTTCTAGCGGCCAACTGTTCTTTGTCATAGCGGCTTGGTTTTTTTTGTAACAAATTCAGGAAAAGAGGAGTGAAAAGTAACAAATTACTACTAATTCCTGGCAAAGTTTCATCAAAAATTATGAGGTGGCCGCGCGGTCGAAATGGACACCACGTAAGTACCTAGGTACTAGTGCCACAATCTCTTTGCACGCAATCAATCAACAACGTGTTTCAAACGTGTATAAGTTTTTCCCCAAGCTAGTCATCTCCAATTTGTATCCGCACGCAAGTGGAATCACTTGTCATGTCATATAATCCCATCTCATTAGGCTGCCGTGCTGACATCGTGGTGTTTATCTCAGTACACTTAGAAAGGGCAAGGCCGAGGTTCGCGTGTCCGCCACACTTTATGGAGAATAGTTTGTGTGGTCGCCCTTTGTCGTGGCCTTCCACAGTGCCACCCCGCCACCGACCTCGCTAAATGGCTCTCTCAACTAATAAAACTGTTTATAGGTAACACAAATTGCTTGCGGTTGAGGAGACCGTCTTGAGATCTAATGGGGACGGTATCGGGGTTCTGGGTCCAAAATATCTACACTTTTGCGTCCTGTTTCAAACTCTTGTAGGTACCTAATTTATCTAGGTATCAATTTTAGTTTAATCTAGGTATTTACCAAGAACATTTAACCTTAACCTCCGATATAAATCTAGTCTTCCATTCTGTATAATTCATGAATATTAAGGAGTCGCATCTAAAAACTTGCATCGCCACTATCGGTGTTCACATCCCGGGTTCTTAGAAATTGTGGGTCTGGCCGTGAAACCCCATGACGTCAATAAAATAAGGTCGCTTCACAAGAAATGCGTCGGCGTAAGACAACTGCAAGTATAACTACACCTGGCAACTTCAATTAGCAATAATACTTTTAGAAATAATGAAGAAAATGCTTATTTTGACTCTTATTGCTCTACGTACCTAATGTACTTACGTGCGTCAGAGCACAGCGTAAGTAATACTGATTACATCTGCAGAATGATACCTTAGACTGAAATGACGCACTCTTAATCCAATTAAACTACAAAATAAGAACACTATTCAGTAAATTGCTCATTTTTGCAAAAAAACTACAGGCATCTTTTTTAACTTGGATCAATTAACTGGTACCGTCTCTCTAGGCGTTTTCGTTTATTTAACTTTTTAGACCATAATATATTTTGATGTGTGGCCGTACCAGCTTACTAGGCATAAATTGGTGTTGTGTAGGTAAATACAATAAGCTTATATTTCGAAAAATCCTGGGAAATTAATCTTATAAGAAACTGGCGCAGTAGCCCCACAGTTGCCGCATGTTTACTTTTTATGCTTGGTCTAAGGAAAACCGCAGAGGCCATATAAATAGCTATTATCACATTTGTATCGAACGAGATAATGCCAAGCAGTGCAAACTTTCCTACATCAAGCTTAAATTTATGCTGTGGTATTAGTGATTTACGAGCTTGCAAGAACAATGATAAAAAACCCAACATTATTGACGTAAGAGAACAAAACTAGACTAGGTATACTTATGTTCAATATATTTTTTATATCTAAGTCTACGTTAATTCATTAAAAACCTACTGTATAACCTAAAATCACTAGTTTTAAGAACATTAGGTAAGAAATAAACGCCTGTAATTATTGGGGTTTTAAAAATGCATGAGTAGAAACTAAACACGATGTACATATATTTTGATCATGAAATATGAACCACCCAAAACAAAAATGTGAAAGACTGCCAAGTTCGATAATATGGGAATGCTTCGCCTATAAAAGAAGTGAGATCTGAATAAGTACCAAGTTCCATACACATACCTCAGTTAAAAATAGTTACTTTTTAATGATGTTACTTGGCAAGTTTTCATACACCTTGTTATAAACCTACTAAACGCAATGAATCAAGTATTTAATTTTCTATTAAAACTTGCCAAGTAATCATCATTAAAAAGTAACTATTTTTAACTGAGGTATGTGTATGGAACTTGGTACTTATTCAGATCTCACTTCTTTTATAGGCGAAGCATTCCCATATTATCGAACTTGGCAGTCTTTCACATTTTTGTTTTGGGTGGGATTTCATTTATTTTTGTAAGGTTGTTTATTTTATTTTTTCTTATGATGAAGTTAGTTAAAGAAATGTCTCATTTATACTATCTTTTAGATTTTTTAATATGCACTATGTTTCTTACAAAGAAATGAACTAGATTAACTATGACTAGATTTACCAACTGACTGACATGACATGTTATCATATATTATGTTCGTGGATCAAAGTTACACATTCGTTATTTTCGAAAGTGATTCACACTTGGCCGTTTTCAGATTTTACTTTACTTTGACTAAATACAAACCTTTGTACCATTCGAAGATATATTATATACATATAGATAAATTTAGTTCGTTTTAGTTCCTTAGGGGTATAAATTTACACCGGGTATAAAACACCTTCATTATTTTGAAACCGACTCACACTTGGCCATTTTCAGATTTTTCCCTTTACCTTGACATAAAGACCTACCTCCATGCCAAATTTCAAGTCAATACGACCATTGGAAGTGGTCTAGGTTTTTGATGAGTGAGTCAGTGAATAAGTGAATCAGTGAATAAGTGTATAGTAAAAATAGCGATTTTCTGACGTCAATATCTCAAGACCTACAATAGGTATATTAATGAAATTTTGTATTTTAGATAAGTGAGGGGGTCTCAACAGATACTAGAAATTTGATATGCGTAAATAAAATAGATTTTGAGTTACAGGGGGGTCGAATTTGGCCCGAAATGGTTCGTGTAATATAACCCACGGCCGGTGTGTCGCCTTTTTTGCTCGAACTTGGCGGACACACTGCCGTGTGTCTAGATCAAAATAAAATATTTCGTCTTAGTCAAAGGGGAAGAAACTAATGCCTAAAGATTGTTCATTTGATATACTCAGATACTAATGGTTAAATCTTCTGACTTGACTACCCATTACGACTACGCATGCTATTTCTGCAACAAAACTCTAAGTTTATTTTATGGACTACAACACTTCCACTCAAATTATAAAAGAGAAAGCAAGCATCCCGTTAGTGTATCACCTACAAATCGGATGTTTTTACTAGCTATCTCAGCTTCACAAACACTTCTTACATAGCAACGTGCTTTCATGATCCAACCGTTAGGCGAATAATTGATCCAGTGGGTAGCAGACCGGGGAACTCCTGCTACTTGCATTGCACGAGCTGCTGCTGAGATGGATCGCTAGTAGATGGAGGCGAGCAGCCACTGCCGAGAGGTCACGAAAGTCGTCTTTGGTCATCGTGGCCTCCCTCTAAAATGCAGAAGACGGCACAAAAGCTGAGGTTTTTAGTGGTTGAAGCCCCACATAACCTCACCGTCTCCCCGGGCGGCGTGTATTTAGGTACGACAGGCATTTTCCTCAGCTCAAACAAAAAAAAACGCGAATAATTGATCTCGCTCTGATAACGTAAGTCAGTAGGAATGAAAGGATTATGGGACTAGACGCCGTGACCCAAATCCTTGTGTTACGTAACCCATAGCCCTTGAAACCTTGAAGTAATGTTCCTGTTTTCTACCTAATCCAGATTTATGGCACTGTGTCGCGAACTCGCGGTGAACGTCTTGCTATTCCAAGTTTTTCGAGCTGAATAATTCTGAACTAGGTTTTATAACACGAATTCTAGTTAGATTTTTGATCTTATAGGTTTTCATAGGAGAATAGTATATATTGTAGACTTCTAAGTTAGAAAATTATGTTTACAACAAATGATTGTTTCTTATTTTAGTTTTTTAAGCAGATTCTTTTTGTTCTCACTGTATGTAATATATGAGCTAAAAAAATCCTAGGGACTTAAGATTGTCGAGATGTGATATCTAATGCTAACATTAATATTAATAAAGATTAATGTATTTGTAAGTACGTGTATTTTCCTTTGTTGTAGCAATGGAATAGTTCGATTGCTAGTCTATTATGCTATGGATGCAGAACTGACCGCAGACCGCAGCTCCGGTCTGTGGCCTATTGCGTCGCAGTATCTGCATAAATTGGCTATCTTTCTAGATGTTACATTCACCATATTTTTCCCTGAAATTGTTTGTGAAACTGTCAGAGTAATAGCTAAATACTTTTCAAAAGTAAAGCAGCATTATCAAGTAGATTTTTTCCATTCAAAAAATATTTAAAAAAACTCAGGTGAAGCTATTCTATCGTTTTTCGTTGATTTCATTTTCATTATTATTTTTATTGACCATAGCATCTTTATCTAGAGATGATTGTTGCATTATTTGTCCGTGTGCGTTGTAATTAACGTACCTATGTATATAGATACGTAACTATGTAGCTAGGTCTAGATAATAATTGGATTAAACTAAAAGGCTTCAATATCTTCCCATTCATGACACACACAAATGTAGGAAATAAAATAAAAAATAGGTACTTCTACTAGAGGTTAGTGGAACATTCCATTGCTACCAAAAAAGCATGAGATGTGTTCAACTTTCAAGTATGAAGTCAACTACGTCAGTGAATGCATTTCGTATGCGTTATTACGTTACTTAGGTATATGTTACTACACCGATTTATTGCAACAACTTCCCCTGCATACTTATGCAGTCGGCTTTCCGTACAAACTTGTTATGTATCTAATTACTTACAGTTGTTCGATAATTTGCAGCATTGCGAAGTAGCCAAAATATTGGAATGCACTATTGGTACATTTTGTATGGATGTAGGTAGTTAGAGCCTTTAGATTATAAAAAGAACATTATCGCTAAATCTTATCAACTTATGTATGCGATCAGAGGTAATGCATCCTAAGGCAAAAATGGTGGCATGTTCAGTTTTAAGATAAAAATAATTTATATACTATATATATCTACCAAAACCCCAGAGATGCAGCGTCAAACACAATCGCAACTTAATTCCGATATAAGTCATGTAAGTATTACCTACTGATATCACTACCCAGATACAATACCTTAGAATATCAAAAAGATCTTAGTACTTAGTACCTATATGGGGTATATGACAATGCAAATCTAAAAACCTGAGCTTCAAGGAGACCATTAATCGAATTCGGTCTGGTCGCATCTTATAGCATTACATATATTATGGTGAAAATTCGCAATTGAGTGTTACGGTTGCAAGTGTACCTATGTAGTTGCAGTAAAGCAATGCATGCATTCACAAACAAAATCAAGTTTGTTACATCACTCAGCCGATGAGTGGTGGGTTCGTCCGAGCGTCATACGATTTTTGAGAAAATCTTGTTATGAAAATGGGACGTCTGTCAGCGAAAGTGAGTTATGCAGCGAGGTGGGCCCGGCCCGGCGTCCGTTTGTAGGACGCTATCGCGCCAGTCTGTTTGGCTGTTTTTATTGGTGTAAGAGCGCAGGCGACCACCTCTCCGGTGTCGGTGCGTCGGGTCCGCGGGTCCGCGGGCCGCGCTCTCTCAGTGTCGCTGCTGCTACCACGCGCGCCACCTCGTCCGCGCCCGAAGCGTCGCCGATTGTTCCGATATCCGCGATTTCACGTGCGCCTGAGCATCGCGCTCTGGATTTCTCCTTTCTAAACCCTTCATCCCTACTAATCTACAAAAACAAATCGTGTATCGGCTCATTGAGTGAACCAACTCGCTAAAACAAGTGTAATTTGTGTCCGCCTTGAAGAAGTGCGAAAGGCTGTGTTTGCACAAACGAGCGAAAGCGGTCAAGCGTGTGTCAACCGACTGCGGAATTTGGCTGTGTAGGTGTTTTTCCCTGTGCTGTGTTGCAATGAAAATAAGTGTTAAAATGTCGAAATCTGGTTTATGAGGAGCTCGGTGAACGTGCTCATGCGCCTGAAAAAAACGGGCACACGTGCTTATGTAAGGAGGACTTGACGCATTCAACAAGTAAGTAATACCTAGACCTACATTAACGACAAATCGATCAATATTACAAGTTAAGTAATAAATATTTATCATCTCTCGGAATGAATGCATCGATTTGTACCTGCACACCTGTTGCCTCTGATAGTTACACCGTTTGCATGCAATATGTATCTTTTAAGTATCTCACTTGATGTCTGCTGCAAACACTTATTGACTGCATTTAGACATTTATGTCGTTTTATCAAATACCAAGATGGAGTACCTACTTAAGATATGGCAAAAATATAGACTTAATAAAGATGGAATAGATAGTTTCTAAACATCTTTTAGCCACACACCATCTAGTAGCATCGCTAAAACTAAGCTTTGCGCAAATTACTCAATTTTGTATCATGACATAAGAGATGCTGCAAGTAACATGGCCATAACAAATCATTAAGCTTTTTAGAAGTTAGAAAAAGATTCTTAGAAGTAATAAATATATTACAGATACCGTTAACACTAGAAAGACCGAAATTTTGAACTACCTACAAAGACCAAGTGGGGTCAAATGACCCATTCATGGGTTGTAATGTTTTATTCGTGTATTATGGTTTTAATTTTTATTGATTAACATCTTATAGAAAATAAAAGACCTTTATAGTAATTAAACATCCATTTTGTGATATAATAAACCGGCCAAGTGCGAGTCGGACTCGCGCACCGAGGGTTCCGTACAAATCCTGTATAGATAAAAAGTGAGTCTCGCGCCAACCGCAACTTTCCACAAAGATAGGTTTTGACTGCCATTGTGGGATCGATAGCAAAGATCAGATATAGTTATGGGAACTCCTTTACAATTTATAACGTAACCTTGTTTTGGAGCTTATTTTATTTTAGGTGATGAGAATTCAGTACTAATGGGATCTTTTATTTTTGAGGGATTAATCACTTAACGAGCCCCAGTTTCAGGTTTTTTTCGAAACTGCCGGACGACTTGTAACTGTCGAATTGTAAAAACGACTGCTAGAGAGTAGGATTCGGGGCTGCTGGCTTTATGTTTCTAGAGCCTTGACAAAAGTGTAATTCTGTCCCTTTCTTTGTTTTATAAAGTCGGCTTTATTTTATTTTGTAGCATTTTACAAACAAATCCAACTTCAAACATATAAAAAAGCAACAAGAAAACAAAAGCAAGAAAGAAATTAAAAAGATGTTAGGTGCATCGGTCTAGAAGTCGGTGTCTAGAGAATGCATCTATATTTATTTAACCACCGAGATCTAGACCGATGCATATAAACAGTTTTCTTGTTGTTTTTAGAAGTTGTTTTTTTTTGTAAAAAGTTTTTATTTTTAACTTTTGTGAAAAGTTCTCGTCAATACGAATAATATAAGCCCAAACACGACGTTACTAAATCATTCCGTTGAGGAGTTCTCTCGACTTTCTCACGTCTCCATCATCAAGAAAGCTCTAAACCTTCACGGTTTGATAGTATCACCAGACATGCATCTGAGAATCAAGTTTTAATCCTATGCATACCTACAATTTCTGATAGTTGCCCTCGATTTCTCAGGATTTCCATCATCAGATCCTGACCTGATGACAATGGAAATAAACGGCGAGTATACTCTTTTACTACAAAGAAATGATTTCTCAAATCCGTCAAACTTGGTCGTTTAAATTCCCCATTGAAATGAGGAAAATATTTGATTTGATTTGATAATATTTTATGTAACTTCAAATTTATCATTTTCGCAATTTTTCCTTTATCTGTACTATATAACGTTGCTTCTTGCCAAATTTCAAGATTCTGAGTTCACGGGAAGTACCTTGTAGGTTTTGATTCCCTAGCGTGTGACGGAAATTCGTCTAAGGTGTCGGTATAACTGCTGTATCTTTTGATCGCGTTAACTTAGAAGTTTGATTTTTTCACTGCCTAAAGGGACAATAGACCTAGGTATTTGGTATAAATTTCAATTTGATACCTTTATTCGTTCGTGAGAAATAAGGTAGTAAGTGTCATTTTATTAAAATATTTTTTTTACATTATAAAACTAAAAAAATGAGATTTTCGTAATTTTTCCTATATTTGCATTATATGACAATGCTTCATGCCAAATTTCAAGACTCTGAGTTTACGGGAAGTATCCTGTAGGTTTTGATTCCTTTGCGAGTGTCGAAAATTTGTTGAAAATATCGACATAATCGGCTGTATCTTTTGATTGGCTTGGCTTAGAAGTTTGATATTTTCACAGCTTAAAGGGACAATAGACCTGAGTACTTCATGTGAATTTCAGCTTGATACGTCCACGCGTTCTTGAGATAAAGGGTCTTGACAGACAGACAGACAGACAGACAGACAGACAGACAGACAGACAGACAGACAGACGGACAACAAAGTGATCCTATAAGGGTTCCGTTTTTTCCTTTTGAGGTACGGAACCCTAAAAATGAAAAAAATGGCACATTTTTTATGTTTTAGCTCCTTGTTTACATTACAAGAACCACACAAAGGCTTTTTACAACTAATACAAGATTTGTTGGTTTTGTCTGCATTTTTGCACGTAACAATGACGTGACACCGTTTTCTCTTTTGGCTACGTTCTTCTTCAGGGTCTGGGGTATGCTATTATCGGGCTGTGAAGTACCTAGATGGCGTCATCAGGGAGTGGGTACCTTGGGCGATAAACTCCCTTGCCAAGTCAAGAATGATCTTTTTTCTCGGATTTTTGTACAAAATCCAAGAATTGGTTGCTGCTAAATTCATAATATCATGAAACACTTGTGTAAGGGCCAACGAGCAGAAGGTGCTTTGACACTATATTTCTTGGTCATTTGATCAATAACGGCCAGGTACTCCAAATTTCGTAGCATTGTAAAACTTCACCGTGTTCGGCTTTTTTGCTTCTTCTGGATCAACAAATACATAAGAGTGAAGTGAACTAAGAATCATAACTGATTTTGAAGGTTTTCCTTGATAAACTGTAAGTGCGCAGGTTTCAGAGTTGTGAATATGAATTTCATATAAACTGAGGGTTGCATTTTTTTATAGTAGCTAGAATATCTCTTCGTATTTTGTTTGCCGTATATATATATTTTTGATAAACTTACACTGGTAAAAAAAATATCAGTTGTTATATTTCGACCACTATTCAAGTATGAGTCCATTAGTCGCAATACAACGCACTCGCCTAAATTTTGATTTTGTGGATGGCCTTCATCTCTCCCTAAATATGGGAAACCATTACATAAGCAGTTTGAATCAACATCAATGCAAATATTTCAATTTAACTACCCACAATAAGAATATATTTAACGAATTTACAAAGCACGCACGTAGTGGAGTCAAATGACCACTGCGGTCTTTCTAGGTAGATGATAATTTTTAATTCGTATTTATCTTGCTTTCGGCATCGACACATCAGAATAATGTAAAGAATGACGAAATATTAAAAGTCATAAAACCATAGCGATTTCAATGCTTTGGTTTTGAAAATATGATTGATCAAAAACTTCATTGGGGTCATTTGACCACTCTGGTCTTTTTAGTGTTAAAGATATGACGGTAAAGACTAATTGATTTCGTAAAGAAATGGGCCCAATGTAGAATGTGAAAGAAGATCTTTTGGGTGGCTCAATCTAATAAAATGGATTTTTAATTTTTAATACAAGACCCTGTAAACAGTTTCTTTCAAATTAAAAGAGTAGACAAAACAATAGCCTTGATTCGCTATTTATTACTTCCAGCCTACTAAAACATAATAACTACGCGATTGCCATTGTAAATGTCGAACACGTTAATAATGACCAAATGCAATAAGTTTATCCTTTTCAATGTTTTACACAATCGCAATAATTGTGATCTTTTGCTTCAATTGAATATGGACATAATAATGCTATGTACGTGAATGCTTAAACAATGTATGTTAATCAAGCAGTTACTTAAAATGTCAGCATTCTTGATACAATTTTGTAATTCTATAACGCATCAATATTTTAGCTTACGTAAGCTCTGGGCAAGTATATGACATAAATTCTTATAAATCATATTTACTTCAAGCACAGATATTGGCACATTTTTTATTTTAAATCAGTTTTCCAGAAATAAAAATTTCTTTGCAAAGAGATTGGGCCGATAAATAATCCGGTTAAAGGATGATCGCGACCACTGAACCAGCGAATGAACGATTTCTAGATGAACCATGAATCTAAAATAAAATAAAGACAACAACTGGAAAATCGGACTTTTCCGGTTCTTCAATGAACGGCTTTATAAGCTAAATCGGTTTGAATGATTGCCAACTTGTCCACGATGAAAATACGGTATTATTATTGTTTATTCTTTAGTGTTATCGTGGGTAAGGTTAAAGTTCTAGGAAATACCCACCTTGTTTTATAAAGAGGTCTGCAAAAAATGGATAGGTAAAGGTAATCCCACCTAGCAACTTCTAACAACGTAGTTAATAGATGCATCGCATTGATTGCATATAAAATATAATCAATATTAGCTACACTCGTCTTATCATGTCGATGGCATGTGTCAGATCCTGCTAGCCTATATACCGGGCTGTGTAACCATGAAATCATTCCTATGCAATATTATTATCACTCCACAGCCTCAAAGTAGTTTGTTGTGTATGTTTGATGAATAGTTTTCCCGTGCTAGTTGGCTTATAGCCGAGTCTACACGTCTAGCTAGCATTTGTTTACAAATATTGCTGCTTAGAAACTTGCATATAGGTTCTCATGTTAGAAGGACGTCGTGGCCATAATTCACTCTAAGGCGCACTTCGAATAACTTGTTGACAAAAAGAAGTCGTAAACTGTTAACATTATGATATTCTTAAGCATGCAACTACTTATTAGATTTTGAGACCTCTGCACATACACTTGGTAATAAGTACACGAAACGCTTTGATTGTTGACAAACATGATTTTATTGTATTTTTTTATGTGTTGTTGGCCCGGCAAGTTTACCGCGGATTTTAAATATTTGCTCATTATCATTTTGTTATAGGTGATTTATCATACTAATGTTATAATTATAAGTACACGTCTTGTTTTTAGCTGCCATGCACATTAAGGTAAACGCGGGTGAAGTCGTCATGCCCCAATAGTCGTCAATTAATCTTAAAACTTTTATTATAATTTTCTACTGAACTTAAAATGGGCCGGTTTATATGTCAACATATTGTTGATAATATTTTTAGATGTCAATCCTCCTTGCGCCCATCCTGCATCGAGCAGGCTGGCAAGAAGAAGAAGTTAAGACGTCGACTGCGATGACAGACCTTCAGAATTGACATGATTTCCAAATTATCTTCAATGCTGTATTTTTAATAACTTCGTTTTGATATCGTTAAATCATTTATAAAAGTAATGTTTGTAAGCAATAAAACTTGCACGGTTGTATGTCTATGAATTATGTGCTTTTAATGTTTGTCTACCCCTTCTGATCTGTCTTTTAAGATCAGAAGTGGGATAGCCACGCGTTCTTTACCGTTTCGTTTGCCGTCTAAATTCAGTAATTATTTGTTCTGTTATTGAAACTACATCTCAACCGTAAATAAGTTTTATTCTTACGCTCGAGAGTATTCTGAAGAAAAAGTATGAACTAGTTATAGTTCCGATACCGTTGCGATTCTATGAATGATCCCTATGTGCTGTGAGACAACCACGATATAACCGATAGCACATTGGAAGCCACAACATCAACATTATGGCAGAGAACTGGTCGAAGTCTTGACTAGAAATTGCGAGAGGAAAAGTGACAGCTGCTGTGTCTTGTTTGTAAAACAAAAAGCGATCGAATGCTGGAGATACTGAAGATAGCCTACCAGCTGGAACTGCCTCAGTTCGATCTTACGAAGATTCCTTACAGCAGCAGATTTGTGTGACTCATGTTTTAGAGTGAACCTCTTGGATTTCTTGTTCTGGATGAGTAAAGCATTGAAGCTCGAAGACAGTGGCCCTGAAAAGCCATGTGGAAGTTTTACAAGTTGCACATAATAAATTTATGATCAATATTTTATGATTTGGACAGTTTTGGATTATGAATTTTGCAGATAGGGCTGAAACTTTTCAACTTATCATAGTACGAGGTATAAGTATGTCTGGCGTCGAGAAGGAAGGAAGGAGCGCTGTATCGTGTCGCTACCTTTTATCACGCTTTTAGAAAATGATTTCAACATAAAGCCCTAAAACTGCCAACTGTTAAAACAAATTGAATATTCTGTGCGATGCATGATTTGCTGTACTAAAAGTTGTGTTGAAAGAAGAGTATCGGTGTTGTTTTCATTATTCTTGGATACATTTTAAGAAATAATGGGAAATAATTTCTACTTATATAACAAGGCTAATTTTGTAGCTACAAAAAAAAACATCACCGGTTTCCATGGTGACATATCAAAGCTGTTATCCAGATATTGTGTTTTTATGTTTCATGTGGTTAATTTGTCTTATGGCGAGAATAGTACCTAATACGTGAGCTGGGAACATGTATCCTGTCTGTCGAGTGGAGCAGCTCATCAAGATATCGCGAGGTCGCTCGTGCTTTTCGTGTGGAAGGAACCTCGAACCTCTACTCTTGTCTCGCTGTGGTGTCACATAATGTGACTCCCTGCTGATTATAAAGCGCAAAGTGCTAGCGCTGTTTTGCAGATATTACAAGAAGCATGGAGTGATAATGCCTGGTGAGATCAATCCAGTTCTTATGTATCTTATCTGTTATAAATAGTTAAGAAATTCAGTCATAGGCAACTATGGTAAGTCCTCTTATTGGTTTGCAGTGCGCGACGACTCGGGTTCGATTCTCGAAATGCGCCAGAAATACTCGATTAATTTTAGTTCTTAATACAAAACCTATGTTTTGAAGTTTGCGAAAGTGTTTGCATGACAGTGGAAACTGCAATAATGATGGCTAAATAGTAGAAGCAAAGAGATACATCTTCTATCTGCTTTTGAAATATTTTGGCTTATCACATTTAACTAAATATCTTTGCATGCAAGCTAGACTAGACAATGAATTTGCTTCATATACTACCCATTTATGATACTTTCTACTATACAGAAATATCAGTTTGCTGCTACCATGGTATAACTACGTTGTTTTAGCCAATTGCTTACCAGTTTTGAGCAATTGCTTACCTATTATTCATAACGTACACTGACTGAGTATACTTCAAATTGTGCGTCAGACTTCAGATTGTGGTGTAGAATTACCTATACCTTTTCAGTACACAGTCACAATCGTACACTCACAGTCACACACTCACAGTAACACACTCACAATCACTGAACAAGTTTGTTGTTACGACATCACTTGCTAGGAAGCTCACAATTTAGCCTTACTGGTTCTTCACCGTCTAGCCACAGATTACTTTATAGTTGACAAAGGAAAATGTCAATGGCCTTAGCAGAAGTGTGCACTAAGTTGCGCGAATTCTGGAATATTGAAATTGGGAGCTTGATTTTCTAGCAAATTTATAGGTCTCACGTCCAGTACATTACCAACTACTAATTGTTACGAGTTTTTACTTTATTAACATTTAACCTCATAAATCTACTTAACATTATGTTTTGCTGTACCTACGCTGAATTAAGGAGTGACTCGGAATATATCCCTGTAAGGCCTTTGCGTTGGCATCGCGGCGACCGGGAATAGACCTAGCATTAAACAGTCAGTGCGCTTCCTCCTCTCTCCTACTATTGTATGTGCTGTGCCCGACAGGGTCCATAATTGTGACATAAATTACCTATAGAACAACAAGTGTAAATATTATGGTGTGCATTAACGAATTGAGTATTGAGTATAGAGCTGTTTCATATTTGTAATACTCTTGCTCTGATGCCTCCCGGGAAAGTCCCTAGAAGGTTTGGAGGACTGATAGCTGAGGCATGGAAGACAGCATTAATGTAAGATTTGTTTAGAGGAAGGCATTAACTGAAATGACTACTCCTAGTAAATGGCAATGATTCTTAACAACCTGGAAGCCTGACTAACAATGACAGCTTAGTTTTCGCTTTCTTATTAAAATGTGTTATTAAATTATGTTCACTTATACTCCTTACTAATAATGCATGAGAGTTCGTCAATTAATGTTTAAGTACTCAGATGCCTGAATCTGGTCCAAAGCCTACTTCTTTAACCTTCTGTCTACAGATATCGGAGATAAACTGAAACCAGAAAACACAATGAGATTTACTACGTGAGAAGCACATAATTTGACGACGTATGTGCTGCAGTTTCACACTTCTTGCGCTTCCTTTATTCCTGCATGCTTTGCGGAGTGCCGACGGTCAGAACATCGCACGACATTGCTCGAATGATGAGAGCGAGTGGATAGTATGCCTGGTATATCATGCATTCAGGCGATCAGGTGATCTGTTTTATTTTCCACGTGGTTCTCAAGTTGAGTTCACATTGGCCTCATTGCTCTGGCAGACGCACAGCACGACTACTGTCCAGTTTCGGGTTCGATCCCCGGGTCGGGCGGAAATCACTTTGTGGGTTTAGAGAAACTCCCAAAAGTAGCCCGAAATCTATAAGTTCGTGATAGACACCTATCCATCAGTGAGTTTATAAATGTTGACCATGCGCTTGATATCTCTCCGGTTTTATTGGATTACCGTCTCAACGAAATATGAGAGTAACAGTGCATCTGTGTGTGCCCAAATGCTTGTGAGCTATAGTGTGCCCTGCGCGGCTGGCTGATCTCCTTAGAGAGAATCGCTGTTATGACCAGCAACTGGTTTAGACGCTATTCAGTCATACATCCGAGACTCTTAGCTGAAATAAGTATTTCAATTGTGATACCCGTGAGATGACGTCACATAATAATGCGTTTACGAATAAGACTTATTGAGCCGAGCTCAATTATGGAACAGACTAAGTTAAAATTCACTAAGTTTTAGGTAGGCCTGGTAGTTAAGTCCTCGTAATTCCTCATGTGGCTCGTACTGGCACTGGTAAATATTGTGCGTTACGTTGGATCAATGCTCAGCAGCAAGTACCCATGCGAAAACTACTGTTAGTTGCAAGTGTTACTAGTAGTTAAACGACGAAGAGTGTCTGTGTGGCTTTAAAGATATATCTCGCTACGTCCGACCTTTAGAGTTACGTTTTTGCTGACTACTTAGTGAATACCGTGTGTTTACGGTTCTTTCGAACAACTGGAAACGTACTCGTTTGTTTGTTCTAGCGTGTCCACAGAATGGACACTGTTGGGGACTATCAACCAATCGATATTTTGTTATGGTCAGAAGTGACCGAACGAAAAGATATTCCTTGGTATTATTTCTGTTACAGTGCACTTACACGAGGACGTGTAAAGCGCAGAATGGCCGTGTCGGCGCGGCCCAATATTGCTGGCTAATTCCTTGTTGGTGGTCGTCATGGTGTTGTAAGGTGGCAACGTCAATTGAAATAACCTTATATGGAGTCTTAAGGAGAGTCTGATCTTATATACTTTCAATTTGTTGACCTCATCCCATCATGATCTTTTACCATTATTTTATAAAAGATGATTAAAACTGCATACGTGTCAATTTTAAATTCACTTATGTTTGTTGGCACGTGATTAACGATGAGTAACGATGATATTTTGGATTACTATTTTGATTTTATGTGTCAAAGTTATGTGTGTCGTGCAGCTATTGGCTTATTTAGCCATAAAAGAAAGTGATTGCGGCACTAATAACCGCATAGACAAGCACTGCCACAATCATCTGACCAGGATTTTCTGTGGCCAATGATGATGATGATGATGATGTCAAAGTTATAATTAAGTCATGGATTTATTTCTTTGAAAACTTAAATCGTTCAAATGAATGGTCAGCAGTGGCCGAGCGAAATGCACCCCTCATAAAAGTTTATTAGAACGCCACTGCTTCTGCCACTGCCTACTTTCAATGACTGATTTTGACCTTGACTGTAATTTTAGCTTGGAAAAGGTCTTTTCTTTGATTTTGACTTTGACACACTGGTGGTGCTAGTTGTCTAGACCACTTTGAGAACGTATGAATGTACGGGTCTCTGTTTATACCGTGGCGGTGTTACCCTGGAGGCCGCTGAGAGAACATACGACGGTATGGGTCTCTGTTTCACGTTGTCATAGTATGCAACCTAAACGGCTTAATTGCGCGCCTATGCTATGAAGGCGTCAAATGACATGCAAACCTTTATGACGTTGAGCCTCTATCACGAATGACACGCAAACTTTTGTTGAGCCTCTGTCTCCAATGACACGCAAACTTTAGTTGAGCCTCTGTCTCCAATGACACGCAAACTTTGGTTGAGCCTCTGTCTCCAATGGCACGCAAACCTTGGTTGAGCCTCTGTCATCAATGATATGCAAACGTTGGTTGAGCCTCTGTCACCCGGCAGTGTATGGGGAGTGATGGAAATCCGGATTCTGTCATTCACTATGCACTGAATCACATTTTTCCATCCGTGATAAGTCTGAAGCTACTTTTTCTTTTTGTTTTAATATTTTTTATACATTTTTATCTGTGGGCGCCTGAAGTGCACACATGCATATGGTACGTACGAGTAACAAATAAAAGTAAAAGGAAGTTTTATTTTATTTTCTTCAAGATGTATGCTTCAGTCTTATTCACGACGCCGGGCAGAATATTGATACGTTTCCCACATATGTTTCAGAATACGAGCAACCTCATGCTGGTTCCCTTGGGGAAGATAGACCTGAGGCTAATGACGCAAATGATGGTGCAGCCGAAAGCGTGGATGAAGGTGCAGTCAACGACGTGGATGAAGATGCGGTCGAGGACGCCACGCCGTCAGGAACGGCCGTTTTAGATGTCAATCCTCCTTGCGCCCATCCTGCACCGACCAGGCTGGCAAGAAGAAGAAGTTAAGACGTCGACTGCGATGACAGACCTTCAGAATTGACATGATTTCCAAATTATCTTCAATGCTGTATTTTTAATAACTTCGTTTTGATATCGTTTAATCATTTATAAAAGTAATGTTTGTAAGCAATAAAACTTGCACGGTTGTATGTCTTTGAATTATGTGTTTTTAATGTTTGTCTACCCCTTCTGATCTGTCCTTTAAGAACAACTGGAAACGTACTCGTTTGTTTGTTCTAGTGTGTCCACAGAATGGGGAACTGTTGGGGACTATCAACCAATCGATATTTTTTTATGGTCAGAAGTGACCGAACGAAAAGATATTCCTTGGTATTATTTCTGTTACAGTGCACTTACACGAGGACGTGTAAAGCGCAGAATGGCCGTGTCGGCGCGGCCCAATATTGCTGGCTAATTCCTTGTTGGTGGTCGTCATGGTGTTGTAAGGTGGCAACGTCAATTGAAATAACCTTATATGGAGTCTTAAGGGAAGTCTGATCTTATATACTTTCAATTTGTTGGTCCCATCATGACCTTTTACCATTATTTTATAAAAAATGATTAAAACTACATACGTGTCAATTTTAACCGTTGATCACTTATGTTTGTTGATACGTGATTAACGATGAGTAACGATGGTATTTTGGATTACTATTTTGATTTTATGTGTCAAAGTTATGTGTGTCGTGCAGCTATTGGCTTATTTAGCCATAAAAGAAAGTGCTTGCGGCACTAATAACCGCATAGACAAGCACTGCCACAATCATCTGACCAAGATGCTCTGTGGCCAATGATGATAATGATGTCAAAATTATAATTAAGTCATGGATTTATTTCTTTGAAAACTTAAATCGTTCAAATGAATAGTCAGCAGTGGCCGAGCGAAATGCACCTTTCATAAAAGTTTGTTAGAACGCCACTGCTTCCGCTGTGGCGAAGCAAGTGGACACCTCCTCAGCTTTCTTTGAGAGCTGCGAGGCAATTTGACAAGGACAAGGACTTTGAGGACGTTCGAATGTACATGCGTGAGTCTCTGTGTGCGTGCCATGAAAGGGTGCATGAATATTGATGTGTTGATCTAATTGGCCTACTTTCAATGACTGATTTTGACCTTGACTGTAATCTTAGCTTGGAAATGGTCTTTTCTTTGATTTTGACTTTGACACACTGGTGGTGCTAGTTGTCTAGACCACTTTGAGAACGTATGAATGTACGGGTCTCTGTTTATACCGTGGCGGTGTTACCCTGGAGGCCGCTGAGAGAACATACGACGGTATGGGTCTCTGTTTCACGTCGTCATAGTATGCAACCTAAACGGCTTAATTGCGCGCCTATGCTATGAAGGCGTCAAATGACATGCAAACCTTTATAACGTTGAGCCTCTGTCTCCAATGACACGCAAACTTTGGTTGAGCCTCTGTCTCCAATGGCACGCAAACCTTGGTTGAGCCTCTGTCATCAATGATATGCAAACGTTGGTTGAGCCTCTGTCACCCGGCAGTGTATGGGGAGTGATGGAAATCCGGATTCTGTCATTCACTATGCACTGAATCACATTTTTACATCCGTGATAAGTCTGAAGCTACTTTTTCCTTTTGTTTTAATAATTTTTATACATTTTTGTCTGTGGGCGCTTGAAGTGCACACATGCGCCCATGGTACGTACGAGTAACAAATAAAAGTAAAAGGAAGTTTTATTTTATTTTCTTCAAGATGTATGCTTCAGTCTTATTCACGACGCCGGGCAGAATATTGATATGTTTCCCACATATGTTTCAGAATACGAGCAACCTCATGCTGGTTCCCTTGGGGAAGATAGACCTAAGGCTAATGACGCGAATGATGGTGAAAGCGTGGATGAAGCTGCAGTCAACGACGGGGATGAAGATACGGTCGAGGACGCCACGCCGTCAGGAACGGCCGTTTTAGATGTCAATCCTCCTTGCGCCCATCCTGCATCGAGCAGGCTGGCAAGAAGAAGAAGTTAAGACGTCGACTGCGATGACAGACCTTCAGAATTGACATGATTTCCAAATTATCTTCAATGCTGTATTTTTAATAACTTCGTTTTGATATCGTTAAATCATTTATAAAAGTAATGTTTGTAAGCAATAAAACTTGCACGGTTGTATGTCTATGAATTATGTGCTTTTAATGTTTGTCTACCCCTTCTGATCTGTCTTTTAAGAATATATTGCACAATTGAAATAATAATACGGGGTTTTAACAGTCGCGGTTTCTAAGATATGTTATTTGAAACGTGTGTGCCCTAACAAAATCGATTTTTCGTGAAGTTCAGCTGTCAAAAGTGAAACTCAGCACGTGGTTTTGTGTTTTGATTTACATAACTCCAGTGGGGTCTGTGGTATGTTTCTTTGTTTAATTAGATAGTTAAGTGTATTTGCTAACGATGTAATATGCAATTTGGAATACTTTTAACATAGAAGATATATTTTTTTAATGTGACATCTATTGGTACTTTAAAACTCCCATTTGTCCCAAAACCCGTCAATTTTACAATTATTATGACGACTACTGGGACATGCTTAAAAGTTGCACCTAAACTCGTCATAATGAGGATATTTTGTGTTTTACAGTACAAAATGCGAATAAATAGCTAATATCGGGACTTTTACAAAATTGATAACTGTCTAGAACAAACATATTTAAGGTTAAGACTACATTTGTTAATAAAACTGCGTTTCTTTTAAGCTTTTTCTTAGGAGTAAATTTTACTCTGC
The DNA here is from genome assembly GCF_030705265.1 of Helicoverpa armigera. NCBI lineage: Eukaryota > Metazoa > Arthropoda > Insecta > Lepidoptera > Noctuidae > Helicoverpa > Helicoverpa armigera. Next base: position 7,899,743 of record NC_087128.1, read on the forward strand.
TGGTTCTAGATGCACGTACACAGTCAACATGACTGTTTCATTCGATTCAATTCATATGTTTCTTAATGGTTAAATCCCCTGTTTTCTATAAGTATGCACTTTCTACGAATGTTTTTTTTTAGGTGTAAATGGGATGGAATTTTTTAGGAATATTGGCCGCTGCAGGCCTCCGCCATTCGATTAAGATCTAAAGCTTTGGGTACAAGTAGGTCTAGCACTAGCCTATGTTTCTACTACGCTTGGATTACAATTTGTGGAAAGCAAAAATTTACTGTCCTTACACTATGCTTTGTGTTCGAAATAACTGCATGTCGTCACGTGTATTGTACCGCGTCTTCCTAACGTGCCCTAATAGAGCCTGTATAAAAATTATGTCATTCAACTAGTTTTGACGCAAAAAATATTAAAATCAGTTTTAAAACTAAGATGACATAGCTTCCAATGCTGTTACTTCTTTGCTTGTCGTATTCGATATTGATGGGTAAAGAGTAATCTTAAGTAAGATTTTTTTATTTAAAATTGTTTGCATTTAGTGATTGCATGATCGTATTTTTAATAGCAGATCATGACTGAAAGAAACTACAAGCAAGGGGGCCTTTTAAAAGTCATAAAAGCTGTAAATCATGGGGCTACAGACAACATCAGATACAGCAAGAAAATTTAAAACGCCCTTTTGAGACAAATTTAATGAAATGGTGACTCGACACAACATAACGAAACTACGGAAAAAGCCGACAATACACGAAGTCTACTTTGAGTTACGGTCTATTTGAATTTGTTTTGAATGTACAGGGTTAATATGATAATAATTTCCGTAGTTTTAATTATTTTTGGGAATAAAAAATTACCCATATTAAAAATGATATAAATTGATTCAGTAAACGATTCTGAACAAATTAATTTTAGGATGTGCGTTAATTAAGTTACATGTTGTATATACTATAGAAATGAACCCAAGGACAATCTCCGGTTCTGTGCTAAAGTATTGCTAACTATGGAGGAAAACTACTTGGGCTATTGCGTTGGGATGTTAGTGGATTAGGATATAGGAAACTATAGGAAGGAACTATAGCACTTAGAAAAAAAGTCATGGTGGCCTGGTGGGCCAAGAATCAACCTCACAAGTATGAGGGCGCGGGTTCGATTCCAGATCAGGCAAGTACCAATGCAACTTTTCTAAGTTTGTATGTACTTTCTAAGTATAGCCCGCAATGACACCAATGACTGTGTTTCGGATGGCACGTTAAACTGTCGGTCCCGGCTATCCTTGAACATGAACATCCTTGGCAGTCGTTACGGGTAGTCAAAAGCCAGTAAGTCTCACACCAGTCTAACCAAGGGGTATTGGGTTGCCTGGGTAACTGGTTTGAGTAGGTCAGATAGGCAGTCGCTTCTTGTAAAGTACTGGCACTCAGCAAAATCCGGTTAGACTGGAAGCCGACCCCAACATAGTTGGGAAAAAAGGCTCGGAGGATGATGATGATGAGGAACTATGGCACCTGCCGATGACAATGTATAAAATACATATTAAAATGGCAGCCACCTCACTTACTGGGTCCCCGGGAATCAGTCGCTAAATCGCAACAAGAGGGCAACAGGTACATGAGCGGCTGAAGGGTGAGGATACCTCGGCGGACTTTAAACGCAGATCACGCGCTCCCTGTGGTCCAACATCACCGGCCCACTCGCCACTTACCACGACTCACCTACCCTCCGAGCAGGGCTGCTAACCCTGCTCTAGCGACTCCACTCTGGTCGGCCAATGAAGGCAAGCCAAGAGGCGGGAGACCTTCACTCCGGCAGGCCGGAGATGGGGAACAGTATACTCTCCCCGGAGCACTCGGATATATAGTTATAGAAAGGTTAGTTGTACCTAATCATATTTTATTTTTTGTTTAATACCTTTAAGACAGTTTGAACTGTCTATAGAGATTTTTGCAAATGGTACTTAGCATGCGCTAAGCAGTTCTGAAGTTTTGATGAATGACAACCTTACCTACATACATATATCTATGAATGTTAGTAATTATTTCGCGGAAAGCTATATAAATGAATGTGGCTTTTATTTTTTGTGAATACTTATTATTTTATTTTACAATTTAAATATTTTAAAATAAATTATTTTACTCGTGCTACATATGCACATGACTGCATGGTTATTATGATTAAGAAATATAACATATATTTTATAAACTGGTTTTGTGATTCCAAGAGAGCACAAGTATGCTTAACAAATTCAGGCACAAAAAAAATGTACATAACTTGAACCTTATGTTCAAGAGCAGAGAGTTTACATTAGCACTAAAAGTTGACGAGTACTGGGAATATTTGACGAGTATCCGTACAAATCAGACGACTATTGGTACAAATCGCCCTTTTTTTACTTTTGCCTTAATAAGTATATAAACCCATCAAAATTATTAAAATAACATTAGTTACTTAGAATAATGAATAAATACTCTATCACATCATGCAAAAATTTTCATTTTCTATTGAATATTTAACACACAGTAGCGCTTCAAAGTCAGCGATTTCCGAAATCCGACGACTATTGGTACGTTTACCTTATTTATTGAAACAGAAATACAAAAATAAATTGAGTGTTGAAAACACAGGTGTATCAACTTATTTCTCATGATAACAATTCTCTACTCCTAAAATTGCGACTGCCGAGGCATCCTTTCAGTACGCATATACTTTCTATTTTTACTTCCACAAATTCAATTGGACGACTTAAGCAATACCTTCAAATTGGCAATACGCAATATCCTTTTGTTTGAAGATCTACCTCAAAATACTTTCACGTCATCATACGAACCTACTAGCATAAAGTAGGACAATGCACTCCCATCTCAGCAACGACGAGATAAAACGAAACGTAATATTTTTAAATTGTTTCTAAAAAAAGAAAGTTATACATCACATGCACCGAACGGAGAGTGATTGCCTTATCTAATGCAATAGTAAAAGCCGTTCGTGTGACCAGGATCTATAGTTCCGGACTGGGAGATACGGAGTCTTATCTCGTCCCTTTTTGGGCCAGAGCGTGGAATGAGTGTTGCAGGTCAAGAGTGCATCGTTATCGCTAGGGTATCGGAATGGCCTTAAACTCGACATTTACGAAATTATTGATGATATAGTTTTATTGAGAGAAACGTTAAGCACGTGTAGGTAATACATATACATAGATGGCTGCTGTTAAATAAAGTTTACCTATTTATTTTCATGTATTTTTATGTGACTTAGAAATTGATGTAGGAAACCTACCAATCATGTCATTTGCTTTATAGAATACTAGTAAAAAAGAAAAACCCACAGGAAAACATTATTTTTAAGCAGCAACGAATTAAGCTTTGAAGTTTCTATTCTTTATGACACCAATAAAGTCAACGGCCGTTGCACCTCTCTTCTTTACAAATTATTTATAAATTCACTGCACTGTCCTAGATTCAGAAACTTCAAACGTGGATACAGTTATATTATTCGCCGACTGAAACACCTAGCTTGTACTTGACACACATAGTTGTGATCTAATTTCTTCGTCAATTATAATCTGTGCACTTGTCAGCTTTCTCTAAGGTACAAGTTTTTTTTTAATTATAGGCTTCTCATTCACGATGGTCAATGCATGGCGTTGGATTGTCTTAATTATTATTTCTATGGAACTTGTTTTGTTCTTTGAAAAACATGAGAATAAATTGAGTTGAGACGTGGTGAAGGGCAAGGTTTAATGGTGTGCGGGAATTACATATTGGAATGATTACAAGGAAAGGCAGCTTATATCAATCAGGCTGTGCTTAATATAGCAATTTATAGGTAGGTACCTACTTGCGACACGCACAATGTTATTTTTGGACAACCTGTGTAAAAATAAATATTTTGACCAAAATAAATGTCACTAAGATAAATTGCATATGTATAATTCCTTCGTCAAATGTAGGTCATAAGTCGAATACAATTATCATGTAATCGTTTAAATAAATATGACATGTTAAAAACAACGTCATGAATAATTTATGTCGCAACAAGGCCCAATGCTTGAACAAGTTAATTGTACCACAATATCTCAAGATTTATCCCCATTCGGTCACGAGATTATAGTAATTGATGCAATTAAAAAATAGCACGTAAAATACAATTAATTGAAATGAATAAGGCCACACTTAACAATGGTCAATTTAAATTCATCATAATAATATTATATTTCATGTATACCAACACTGGCAGGTAAACTTAATTAAGAACTATTTTTTTTTAAGAATTCTGAATCTGTTTTTGTATCAATTACTTCAAAAGTTACACTACTACGGGCTAGCAATTTATCCTCACAAATTCATATACCTATCTTCCTGTACCTATGAAATGCGGACAGTACAATCATATTCTTATTTTCGTCATTGATGAACACAATACACATACATAGGTGCTTATAATACATAAGGTTGTTTACATAAGCAGTCGAGCATCATCGACAGCCTGCCGGAGAAACCGATGCGATGTTTGTTCATACCAAGGTCGCATTCAGCTGTTTATTTGATCGTCTAACTGCACGTCGACTGGTCGTCATATCGGACGAAGCCAGCGATTACTTCATTACTGCTAAACGACGCACAATGGCACAATCAGGGGCAATCAGCGCGGTCACGAAATGATTGCTCAAGAGAACTCTGTTATGAATGAATGTTTTAGATATACCGACGTTTTTTGTGTCTAATATTGATTCTAAGAGTTCCGTGGAAAAACTCCTGCATTTTTTTAGGTAGGTTTTCTCTTTTAGGTAGGTAGATTATTATACCAGTTAGGTGAATCATCATCATGGAAAAATTGGTGCAGTCTTATTAGTTCGAACTAACAAAAAATATAGGTAACAAGTATTTTAGTTATTGTGGTAACTTATTAAGCTTAATAGATTTCCAAGATTTGTATCTTCTAAAAGTTTATTTGTGTTTACAACAATCGAAGCACACTTGTTCAGGAAAATTCAGACATGTGTGTCATCTTGTCACTCCAAATTGTCAAAAAAACAAGAGAGTCCTTGTACATATACCTAAGGTGTTCATTTCGGTACAGGTGCAACTGCCTCTTGGGAAATTATCGAGTAAATGCACAAACTCATATACATGATACGTATGTAACGAGGCGGCGAACATCAAACTAATATTATTGCTTTGTTGTTCGGATTGGAATGTTGTGGTCCCAGAGGAGTTACAGGGAAATTGCGTTTTAACATGGTAGTAAAAGGTAGGTGTAGTGTCTACCCTTAGGGATGGAATTTGCCTTTGTGAATAGGGATGCCCTTTCACCTTGTATTTGTGTATCAAACTATGCATAGGATTATTTATGAAAAATATTGCTACGTGCTACGCCGTAACAGAGAATTTTATTTTAAAATAATGTTTGAGCGCCTTATAGTTTTTACAATCTAATATAAAGCTCATTCTGACGCACGCTTTTAAAATAAATTAGCAGGCACAAAAATATGATTTTCAAAAGGGACACATTTAAATAATGCGTAGGTTTAACCCGACTCGGCTTAGGATTAAATTACCTGGACAAAGGAAAATTATACAGGAGCGAGAAATAATCTGGGCACTGGTCCTTTCATGTGCGAAAAATGTAAAATAAGTAGGTATACGTACCTCAGTAAAAATCGACATCATCAAAAACCCGTAGTTAACAACGTTACACGTCATGGGTGAGCATGACCTGCTTGATGTTGTCAAAAAAAACACGGCAAGCTATTTATTACTTTTAGATATCCATCCATTTTGCAAAGAGCCGGGCTTTAGAGCCGGGCCCTTGAAATTAATTGAGCTTTTCTTGCCTGCTGTCATACGTGAAAGTTTAAAAGATTACGACTTTTACAATATTAAAATATAACACATTTCACCATTCGAAATAATTGTCCGTTGACCTCAGTAAGGGCGAAATTAATTGTTCTAATTTCATTTGTACTAAATTGGTAAGAGTTATTGACACGCAGACAGGTATTATATGAGTGCGGGTATTAACCTTCTCGTAATGATATTGCGTCTCTTAGGACCATTCCTAACAAACGATCTTAAACTGTCTAATCGGTTTAGGAAAAGGCTAACTATGATAAGGTTTTACACTTGCCTAGCTTTCTTAATAATCAGAGATAAACTTATTAAGATGTTTGTTTAAATTACGAAGAACTACTACTCACACACACACCGTTTTCGTACTTCGCATGCATTCATAACTTAAGTGTCGTTTTGCACGAACAAATTAAAACTTCTTGGAGGATCTGATAATATCCCAAAAATAATATATTACTATTCAAAAAATGACTTATATCGTATATAATCTGAGCATGAGTCACGGTAAACTTTCCAATGAAAATCTTCTGGGCCGGGACTCACAGCGTGGAAACAGGTTTGCACGTCAGTGAAGCGGCTACGTTGGCGACGTCATACGCGCGTCATGTGAAAGTGTATGTAACATATCATCTTTAATATGTATGCTGCAGGGAAAATAGGAAAGTTATATATGAAGCCGCATCTGGATTGTAAACTGAATTGAGTTTGGCTGGGAATGGCAAGTTGGGAGGTGTGATGCTTGAATGGACATCAGCAGAATAAAGGTCAGCAAACACTAATCCTTGAAAGAGAATTTAAGCAAAGTACAACCTTTGCGAAGCCTGTGTAATCAATGAAATAAATCTTATGTAGGTAGAAGCTACTGTTGTTATTAATTTAGGTAATATAAAATAAGTACAGTCTTCGTAGAGAAACCACAAAGCTGATTATCGCGAGACTTGGTGTAGAGAGCTTAAACAAGATTAACAGAAACACAAAGTACATAAAACAATGCACGATGAAGATTAAACAGAACAAAAAACAGGTATTATTAAATAAATAGAAGTGCATATAAGTCTTCACACACGTTCCTTTTCTCGCGGAAAAGTATTGAGAACTAATATCAAATAGTATTGTATGCATGCACACGCTTGGAAGCCTCAACGAGAACAAACACGTGACGAGTCAGGACGAACGTGCTCCAACGATCCCATTAGCCGTAATAAAATACAAGGAAAAGATATACACACGTCACGACAGTAAAAAAGAAGCGGCGAAAATACGTGATGCGAATCGTTTGTAAAGAAAAAACTCTTAAGTGGATATGCCTAAAACAATAATTCCTTCAGCCAAGCCGTTCATTTTGTTCCATAAAATATTATGACATGTTTTAATGGAAGTTCCAGACCAGGTGATTTTTTTATCGTGAACTTTTGTTCTAAATAACAAAAATACCATATGATTTAGGTAGTTCTAATCTGCTAACATTACTTAACTTATTTATGGTTCACACAAAACTAATAAAACCTTAGTAGATATATTTAAACTTAGGTCATATTAATTTTATGATAGCCTGTTTTTTTCTAATTCTATTGTTTGCAACATGTGTTATTGGGAGTTATTGCTTTCTATTTATGTAAACACCATAAAAAGAGTTTTCCAACTATTTTAGTTTCATCAGGATATTGCATACAAATGTATTAATGCAAATTACCACATAATTACCCTTCATGAGTTAATGGGTTTAGCGTAAAATCCCTTGTGATCGTGTCAAGGCTTAAATAGCCTTTGTTAGAACTTTATATGTCGTACCTTGTCACTCAAACGACCTTAATAACATGGAAATGTAAATAATTGTGAAAAACCAACTTATCCGGGCTTTTCATGCTTGACTTTCATACTTGCTTGATTGACAAAATATAGTTTAAAACCTACAAATTAATTTCAAATATATTGGTTTATTTTCCGTACCGGGCCGGGATAAAATATAGCCTGTGTTACTCGGGAAGAGTGTAGTTTTCCGACACTGAAATATTTTTTCAAATCAGTTCAGTAGTTTTTTACTCCAAAACTAGCAAGAAAATGTTTCCTCTATAGAGTTATTATATTACTATAGTATAGATAAAAGGTTTCCAAAATACAAACACGACACGTGATACAGTAAAGGGTCTTAAATTAAAGTTGTACGACCTTTATTAATTACATTCGGAAGATTACTTCCGAATCCGTTCGTCCCAGTTTTTTGTACACATATAAATTAACCAAATTACATGTACTGTAAACAATTTCCGATCAATAAATACAGAGTTTTTGTTTACTAATCTCGACTCGGCCGTAAATCGTTGTATCAGCAAAAACTTTTATCAGGAAAAATACGAGCATAAATATTGTACTTTGGTTTTTTTGTTGGGTGACTCAACATTATTTTATTCGATTATTTATTGGTATTCAAATTAATGGTTTTAGGATATAGGTTGTATAGGACGTTGATTGCTTAATTCACCCAACTTCTGTAGTATATACACAGGGGTTAAGCTTAGGTTCTTACAGTCTCACTCACATAGCATAGTGGATAATGTCTAGTATCTTTTAGGAAAAAATACATTTTCTTGGTCATGTGATTGCGGACACTTTAATCGTTGTTGTTTTATTCAGACGACTTTTGAATCATCATAGTTGACTTCATAACGTACTTGTTTACAAATAAGGATGACTTTAATTAAGAACAATCATGCATCTTCCACCTAAAGCTGTACTGCGATCGGAGCAATCGACTTCAGAGCCGGACTTAGCAAAAATATCTAAAACACCATCGGAATATGAGGTGACTGGTGCGAATCGTAAACGTAAGCAGCCGGAGTGCGAACACGCTGAACAAATAGCTACTATGGATGCAAATCTGACGAAAACTCTAAGTGAATGGAAGGCCAGTTTAGATGCTAACTTATTAGTTATTAATGACAATATAAAAAGTATAAGGGGCGACTTAGAGACGTACATGAATGAAATAAAGAAAGAAATGGACTGTCTTCGCTCTGAAAATATCTCAATCAAAGCAACCGTGTCTAAGTTGACTGAGGAGGTTTCTGAAATTAAATCATCTTGCCAGTTCATCTCAAACCAATATGACGACTGTCAGAAGAAATTTCAAAGCTTGGAAGAAAGTACTCCGCTTCGATGCGAGATAAAAACCCTTGAAGCCAAAATAGACTACTTGGAGCAGCAAGCTAGAGAGTGTAACCTGGAGATATCTAATGTTCCGGAACGGCGGGAGGAAAATTTATTCTCTATTTTGGAAGAAATCGGCAAAAAGATTGATTTGGCTATACCACGTGAGGAAATTACTGCCATACATAGAGTGCCTCATGCGGCGTCCAGCGAAAGGCCTAAAAATATAATCGCTAAGTTTAAGACACGTTATCTAAGAGACAATATACTAAGCGCCTACCGACTCAAAAGGTGTCATCTCGACTGACTTAGGCATTCTAGGTGCACCCGTACTGTATATGTGAACGAGCACTTGACTCTCCATAAAAAACAACTGCTGCGAGAGACACGCGAGGTAGCTAAGAAATATAATTGCAAGTTTGTATGGGTCAAACACTCTACTATCCTTGCTAAACGATGTGAAACCTCTCCTACCATAGCCATTAAAACCAAAAACGATTTATGTAAAATTACGACTAGCAATATTAGTTAAACAACTAATTTCTTAGTTTTAATATTAATACTTGAGTACGATGTATTACGATGGCTGCTAACAATACTGATTTTTGCATATATTATCAGAATACTAGAGGTTTACGCACAAAACTGAACACACTTTATATGAGTATATTAAGTAATAGCTTCGATGTTGTTATTTTAACGGAAACATGGTTAATTCCCACAATAAGCAACAGCGAATTCATTGATGATCGCTACGTTGTCTTTCGCTGTGATCGTAACAGAACCGCAACTGGTAAACGTGATGGGGGTGGTGTGTTAGTTGCTGTATTACGAAAATATAACCCTGTTTGTGTTTCGTTTCAGTCACAAAATTTTGTCGAAAAACACTTTGAACAAGTAGTTATAACAATACCTAGTCATAATAATACTGCTCAAACTCTTATCAGTGCTGTGTATATTCCGAATAATTCTCAACTCGCAGTTTATAACATGCATTTTGATCTAATGGATAATTTAATTAATTCAGGTAACTTTGATAATGTGTTGTTACTCGGGGATTATAACATACCGATGGCCAATTGGATGAGACCTCATTCTGATTTTAACTCTTTTACTTGCACGGGCAATTCTGCAATCTGTAATCGCCTAAGGAACTTTATGGCTGTTCACGATGTTCTGCAATATAATCATCTAACGAATACATATGGACGAACCTTGGACCTTCTAATCGCTAATACTAACTGCTTTGTGTACAAACCTATACAGGACTTGGTCCAAGCGGACAATCACCATCCTCCATTTTACACTCTCCTTTCACTTAATATAAAATTAACTCGCTTACGTCCTCTAAGCACGCCTAGATATAATTTCCGTAAGGCTGACTACATTCTTATTAATAAGGACATTGATAAAATTGATTGGGACTTAGAACTGGGAGAGGAAACACCGGAAAAAAATGTTGAAGTCTTCTATGATCACTTGTATGGTATAATCAAGAACCGGGTCCCGCTCTCTAAACCTAAAAATTCTAAATTCCCTGTCTGGTTTTCCAAGTCGCTTATACATATCTTTAACTATAAGAAAAAAGCATGGACGAAATGGAAAACATACCAAAATATTTCCGACTATGAAATATTCTCTCTATATAGAGAACGCTTTAAATCAGAGTGTATCAAATGTTACCGTACCTACATGAATAGTGTTGAGGATGGTATTCCCAAAAATGTCAAACACTTCTGGGCGTACATTGCTGGTCGCAAAGGCAAATCCGGTATTCCGTCCAAAATGTACTACAAAGATGAAACAACCAGTGACCCTATTAGAATATGCAACCTCTTCTCATCCTTTTTCCAGTCTGTCTATGAACCATCTAGTCTAACACCAAACTGGAGTCCAGGCCCAGATCAGTCTGATGTTAACAATACATCTCTCTGTAACTTACATTTCAGCCTATCGTTAATTTGTAAACAACTACAGATGCTTGACATAAATAAGGGACCTGGACCGGATGGCATACCCCCATGTTTTTTGAAATGGTCAGCAAATACATTATGCAAACCTCTATATAAAATCTTTAATCAGTGTATCAGCAATGGTTCGTTCCCTTCTGTCTGGAAAAAGGCTAATATTGTCCCCGTCTATAAAGGAGGTCCCAGACAAAACATTGAAAATTATCGGCCAATTTCCCTTCTGTGTTCATTAGCTAAAGTATTTGAAAAACTTGTTCACCATGAGATATATCCATTCGTTCAAAATTGTATAATTTCGGAGCAACATGGTTTTGTGAAACGCAAAAGTACAGTTACCAACTTGATGATTTTTACTTCCCACTTGTTTAAAAATATAGACGCTAGAGCCCAAACGGACACTATTTATACTGATTTCAGAAAGGCTTTTGATAGAGTCGATCATAAAATACTTTTGAGCAAAATTTCATTCAACGGCATAAGGGGCAACTTATTGCGCTGGTTCATGTCATACATTAGTAACCGCAGTCAAACTATAGTAACAAACGGGTACCATTCTAATACATACTTGGCAACATCAGGAGTTCCACAGGGATCAATTTTGGGTCCTCTAATGTTCATCATTTACATTAATGATATCTGTAGCTGTTTTAAGAATTGTAACTTTCTGTTATATGCTGATGACCTCAAGATATTTAAAAAAATTACATCCATCAATGACTGCTACCTTCTTCAAGATGATCTTAATAGGTTATCTAACTACTGTACTGAAAATAAGCTAGAATTAAGCATCACAAAATGCAAACATGTACCTTTCACCAAAACCAAACAAATTATCAACTATAATTATAATCTTTGTGGTGAACTACTTCAAAAGGAAACTCAAATTTGTGACCTGGGGGTGCTTTTAGACAGCAAACTCCACCTTAATTTACACATCGAAAAAATTGTAGCCAAAGCCTTTCAAATGTATAATTTTGTTATGAGGTCCTCTTCGAATTTCAAACGACCAGCCACATATCTACATCTTTTCAACTTTTTGATACGGCCACAAGTAGAGTATGCGTGTATGATATGGGACCCGTATTACGCAAAATACGACCAAGCATTGGAAAGAATTCAGCGCAAGTTTCTGAAAGCTGTACAGTTTAAGTGTCGGTTGGGGCGTCTGCCGTATGATGAGTCACTGCAGAAGTTTAAATTATTAACGCTACACTCCAGGCGTCTCTTACTTCAAGCCATGATGCTCCGTGGACTGATACATAACAGGTTTGATTGCCCTGAACTTGTAAATAATTTGTGTTATGTCGTGCCTCGAACAGTAATAAGACGAGGGGTACGCGCTTACCCGGTCTTTGCTACGACTACCTGTCGTACAAATGCGGGTGAGCGGGCGCCTCTACATAGATTAGTTAAGTTGTATAACCAACATTTTGTAAATATAGATATTTTTGCCTTATCTCATAATGTATTTAAAAAAGAATTAGTTAACACACTAGCACCATATAAATTAGTATAAAGTTTGTTCATCCATACTTGTATGCATGTCCTAATCCGACTGTAATATGTGGAAACGTCGTTGACTGTACGTTAACCTAATTTTATTGTAAACCTAGATATAAGAAACAATGTACAGTTGTTTGTTTTTCCCTAACATAATAAAATAAAAAAATAAAATCTTCTTAAGGTCATACTGATGTTTATTTTAAGGTTAACAAATGTACAGGTAGCGCAAGTTATTTTAGATAATACTTTATTAATTAAAATAACATTAGCCGAAAAACAAGTGCCGCTTGACATTAGCGCCTCTTTGGACGTCATTACACGGATTTTTTTATAATAAGTGAAAAATAAACTGCATAAAGTAATTAATATAGAAGGCAGTTAGTAAACATGATATTTTTTAATGGTTCGGATTAAATATAAACTGGTTATTACTGATACTGTGATAAGCAGTTTCGCAAAAATGACAAATAAATCTACTTTCTCGATTTCTCTATCTATATTATTTATTAGGAAGCTGCTTCCAAGCAGCAAAAATCGATTAAGTACAAATGCAACCATAGATTTATAGAAATTTAATTTAAATATTTTTGTTGCCATTTCAATATCGAGACTGCAAAAATGACAGTTTTTCCTGTTGCGCTTTCACACTTTAGCAATTTAAAATTATATCAATGGAACAAAGCTTGATCTAACGGCATGATATTTTATTTTTAAACAAATACAAGAAAGTACTTTCTTGTGGATTTTAAGTTAAACTACGAACTATAAAGTATTCCTAACCTTAATATTTTAACGTTCTTAAGTAAAAGATAAACTTATACATATAACTTGATACACTATAAAGTAACAAGTTTTTTTACTAATTATACATTATTCAATGTTTTTCCTCTGGGGAAACAGCGGCTGGGCAAACAATGGCACGAAGTAATTAATAAATGACTATAGGTTTAATATATACGCTTGCATGACAACCAAACCAGTTCATCGGGTCAAGTTTTAGAAGATACTTAGGTCAATGATAGAGAAAATATTAAAATACTCAATATCCAGGCTATATATTTATAAAGCCAATTAGCATGAAAGACTAATAAAATTAGCGGCAAGAAGATTTATGGCGAAGAATCAATTTCAATTTTTTTGGCTGGCAAGTCAAGACGTCAGAAATATATAATGTAGGTCAGTTTCGAATTCCATGTATTTTAAATATTGTTTGGTGTCATTTGAATATCTTTGACAGTCGTTACGGGTAGTCAGAAGCCAGGAAGTCTGACAATCAGTCTTACTTAAGGGTATGTTTGCAAGGGTAGCTGGGTTGGGAAGGTCAGATAGGCACTAGGAAGTCGCTAGACTGGGAGACGTACCACAATATATTTCGGGAAAGGCTAGGGATTTCAAATATTGATTGTTTTTATTGGTAGTTATCTATGTATATCTACTTATTTATACAGAGAATGAGTTCCCTATAAAAATATTTGCTAGAAACGCTCGTTATATTCAATCCATGCTTATTCAATATGTGCCCCGGGAAAGCCCGCAGGCGAGCGCTCAGTGTTCAGATAATGAACTCAATTTAAATTCAGTTAGGTATACACATGAACGCTTTTACATTAAAATTGTATAATGGTTATTTAAAATTAACTGGTAAAGTAGTATGTTTTATATTATTATGTGAGAGTGCTTAAATTATCAAAGTGCTTCAAATACAAGAATAAAGTTTTCTTGGAACTCATAACTCAATGATATTTAAGTATCTAATAGATGAAAAGTAAATAAATATAACTCAAAATACACATATAGGTACCTACAGGACTATAAGAGACAGTAAATATTGTTCATTTAAAATACTCACACCCTCACAAACCTGTTACTCAAGTATTTCAGATAAAATGAATCGTAATAGTAAATAAGGAAAACATGAACCCACATTTTATGACTACTTCAACTGAAAAAAGAGGATATTTATAAAATGTACCTACTAGGTAGGTATGCTAATTTAGTTTTATAAGGCTTGTAAAGTTAATTAAATTACCTAAACTTTCAAAAGATAATCGGTCAGACCTGCGTCAGAACACTTAGCCAAATTGCCGATATCCGAACGTGGTCGGCAATTTGTGATGGGAACAACTGTTCCAACTATTGAGGCTTTGACGTAGATCAGTTTTTAGATAGTAATCGATTAAAAATTATTGTGTGGAAACTAAGCATTCTCACAATCCAGCGAAAAAGCAAAATTGTTTTTAAGTTTTAGTTCCCACGGTAAATGATAAATGTATTTTTCCGAAATATTTTTAGACATATTTTGGATCCTAATCGGCAAAAATAAATTTCAGTAACTTGTTCTTACAAGTTACTACATATTATCGTCATGATGTCAGTTATCAGAATAAGTTACTTGGAAATAGTTACAGGATACAGAGTCCAACGTGTACGTTAGTCGTGTAACGTTTGATATCTAACTACACTCTACTAGCCAAAACAACTGACTCATATTATAGACGTGAGCCACTCTGGTTAGCTTAGCAAACAGGTACGACAGGCTCGGACATGCAACAGCCGACGTCATCAGAGTTGCATGATACCACACCAAGTCGCCGTGCAGTTTCGATAGCACAGCAGTGTCTTCCAATTTCTCTTTATTAATGTGTTGATATCTTACTCTACCGCGTCAGGTGAAGATAAGCGCGAGTGAGTAGGACGCTACGCGATTTGGCGGCAAGAGTGTTCACTATACTCGGCTAGGTTCGGTACAGTTCGTTGGAAGTCAGCGGTAGTCGTAGCCGGTAGCTCCGCTGGGCAGTCGCGCGCACTCCCGCCGGGCACGCCGCGCCACGCCGCCGCTATAAACAAATCATACCCTACTGACAGAAACACATTTATTGTTCAATGAAAACTAGTTAAAGCCTACTCGCTGGTACCACCGATCGCTCCGATTGTTTGCGAGGCGCAGTGAATTATAAATCTAGACGACCGGCCGCAATGAATTTAGACAATAATAAAGCTAGGTTAAAAGCTATGCTATTTGGATGTTTGCAGTGAAAGGAGCCGTTGTTAGTGGCGATTCGGTGTGTAACTGTGCTGCGGTCATTTTGTATTAGATGAATAAGTGGAGCGTCCCACTGTGCAGCATGTACTTGAGGCGCGAGTGCCGGTGCTCCGACCAGCGCGTGCTGACTGCGTGCTAGTCGCACCCGCCGGGTCCGCTCCCGCCTCATCACTGCTCCTGATCGCTCCTCTGTGCTCTCTTTGTACTCAAAGTACGTATTTCTCTTATTTATATTATACATGTACGAATGTTTCCTTATCTCGCGGCGTCTTATCACTTAAGTTCAAGGGATTCAAAAGTATCCGAGATTATACACAAATGATTACTGGCAAGAAGTATGCCAACAAGTTATTTTTATCTAATCTCTATCAACTGTTTAGTAAGATGGCAATGATATACAGTAATCACAGTGGTAATACAAATGTAGATTTAATTTAATTATACAATCCTTTCTACAATTTCTTTTAACACTGATATGGCAAGGTCACTAATTTATTTTGTGCATAATAAGCATGATTGCTATTTCGTACCCACTCACTCATTTGTTATTGTATAAAATGTACTAAAATAAGTAATAACGAAGAGGAAAATGGCTCACATTGCGCAAAACGCAATAATAAGAAGTACTTACTTCAAAGTTTTTATTACATGGACATAAAAAATTATATTATGAATCGCGAGACGCAATCCCACCGGCCACATGACACAATCTCTGATACAGACTGACCAGTATGACGTAGTTAGTCAATTAAATGTTAAAGATAAACAGTGACACAGCTATCGGATTAATTTAATAGCCAATACATAAGTCTGTAACTCACTTATTAATAGAGTTCATTCATTTCTTTAGAACTCGTAAACCGTGAAATTTTCAAAACGTATCGTCGAGCGGCGATCTCTTTTAAAGATGTAATACGAAAAACTGCGTTTTACGTATATATAAATTAATTCAAATCAAGATACATTGAATACACCACCAAATAAAGTACATATGTAAAACCTATTGTTAATATTTATTCAATTAACTTATCCGTATGTTACTTGTCCGTCGTTACGTCAAAGTTATTTAGTACATTGTAAGGATTCCCATATTGGCTTTAGAAGTGAATAATATTTGGGTAGCTCAATGAAGGTCACAATTGGCAGATTGGTTCATAATCCGACTGATTCAGATCCAATCCAATCAAAGATAATCCTGTAATATGCTTTGAAGCAGCATTACGCAAAATAAAGATTGTTTTAAATAAAAGTTATGAAATGTAAAAATAACGTACACGTTCAGTCATAGTTTCATGAAATAGAGTATATGCTTAAAAGTGGAATCAAGGAAATAAACGATAACTCTAAAAATAACTTTTTTGAGAGACTGGAACAGATGTTTTCTGATTAAAATACTTTATTAATATCTCTCTAAATATATCTACTGAAGAACATAGCAAATGAAATAAACCGATTGATTAAAGAAATAGAGTTGCCATACTTGATATATTTCGGGCAAATAAAAAAGTCGTAGCGTCCCGTAGCCTGCCGTAGCCACCCTCCGTAACTTCGTAGGCCCATCGGAAATTGCCTACGCGCTATATTTCGCTTGACAAGCGTCATTGTCTAGTATTTTGGACCTTTCCTTATTGAAGAAAATCATTTCCACTTAAGAAAAATGAGAAAAGGAACTGACGTCATCAACATGATATCGGTACAAATATTACGCGGATACGTAACATTTCAAATGGGGAATTAATTGACATTTAATGTTTGTCAATTGTTTTCTAGTTGATTTACGCACAGTATATTATTCCGGGTGTTTATGTAATAAGTCCTAACCTGACAGACGTCAGCAGAAGTAATTAATGTTGGCACATAATGGGTTTCTTTAAAATGTTTGTCATTGTGTAGCGGTTTTCTTAGATTCATAATAAGATTAAATCATTACGTAGGCACGACGAACACCGATATTTATATTTGTCAATAAAAATCAGAAGAAGTTTAAAATTCTATTTTTATAAATAAAATTCCAACCCCAACTCGGGAGATAATCTTTCCGTACCCGGATAGAATATATCCTACTACTAATTACGAAAGATTTTTTTTTATTGTTTAAGAATTTTGGAGCCTTTAGGATACAAATGAAAAAAAATGATTCCTCTGCGTAATATTAGCTTCTATAAAATGTTTTCTATTTATAATAGGTATATTATTAAAGATAATGTATAGGTGCCTACTGCCTATGTCGAAGCGATGTAAAGTAGCAGACAATTTACATCGTTATCATTGCTTAACTTTATCTATGTTGGTCACGAAACCGTTTTCATACTAACTACTTACAGCGGCTTAAAGTGGTGATACAGAATTAGAAATTACTTGATAATCGCTCATATATAAAAGTGGCGAACCTTGATGATTTGATTGATTGAAAGTTAAACGGGCAAGGTAAGCAGGACAAAAATCCAGTAATTAAAGGCACAAAAATTACAGAGATAGAGAAGAAGAAGAAAAGACAATTTTTGATCGTTTTTTTTGGGGTTATTACTAGATAGACACTACGTGAGCGTATTCCTCTTAAGTATCGGGTAACGCTTATATCTAACAGGAAAATAAATCCTATTGTTTTTAAATTATAGATAATTTATCAAAGTAAGTATTTCTTTAAAGTAAGTAAGGAATAGGTTATAGGAGGTATGGGATTAAAAGAAATAATATACTAATTTGATATTGAAATATTTATTCTATACTTTAAATGGTACTTGGAAGCAATACGTCCGTCTAACAAGATCCCGTGACGCAGTGTGTGTAGAGTTAAATAAACAGTAGATTGTTCAGATAGAACAAAGAACAATGTTATCGAAAGTTAGGGTATTAGTTTTGCTTTATATAATCCAACACGCCCCTCAAAAATTAATCCCTAACTTTTAGTCATTCGTTAGTTTACTATACAGTATCTAGTCTACAATTCAACATTACAAAGTGAATACCAACTTATAAATACGACGTAACATATTATACTTCCAAGTAAGGTCTGGGACAACTGTACAATAATGGTCCAACATTTGCTGCACAGGATCAGGGAAAACCCAGAAAACCTGATCAGACCATTTCATAATGAAATTGTACTTAAATTAAAACTTATTCTATACCCAATCCTTTTCTCAGTCTTATAAAAGACACGACTGGTAAAGGTTTTGTCAACAAGTCTGCCAACTGGTTACCTGTGGAAATATAATTTAATTTTATTACATTTTTCTCAACTTGTTCTCTAGAGAAATGATATTTTATATCTATGTGTTTGGACCTTTTATGACTTGTTGGATTATTAGCTATGCTAATACATCCGTTATTATCTTCATATAAAATAATGGGCTTATTAATTTTAAGTTTATGCTTTCTGCCAGAGACTTAAGCCATAATGCTTCTTTAACAGCTTCATATAAAGCCATATATTCGGATTCAGTAGACGAGACCGCTACTGATGTTTGTCTCTTTGTACACCATGTAATTGTATTTTGATCAAATAATTTAAACACATATCCAGTAGTGCTTTTCCTATCATTACAATCGTGGCCACCCCAATCTGAGTCGACATATCCACTTAGGATGTTATTGTAATTATTTCTTGTATATGTTAACTTCAAATCAATTGTGCCTTTGATATATCTTAAAACTCGCTTTAAGCATAACCACAATTCTTTATTGTTCTTATTTGTGTACCGACTTAAAATATTTACGCATGTACTTAAGTCCGGACGCGTACAAAGCATAATGTACATTAAACAACCGATCAGGTGACGGCATGGTGCGTCACACTTCTTATCAGCGTTAAGAGCTTCATAGTTTAATTTAAGCTCCATCGGTGTGTTTATAGGATTGCAATCACTCATATTAAATTTATTCAAAACGGTTTTAATGTAAGCACTTTGGTCTAAAGTAATTTTATCATGGTGTCTCTCTATTTTAATGCCCAAAATAATTTGATATCGTGTAAGTCGGTCATTTCGAATTTAGTCATTAAATATGCTTTGAAATTATTCATTGTTTGCAAATCTGCACATGCTATAACTAAATCATCGACGTACAAGATTACGTAAATATTTTAGAAATGTCTCCTTTACCTTTCATATATATACACCTATCTACTGGGGAGTTCTGAAAACCTATTTCTTTGAGACATTGTTCAAATGTTTCGTACCAACATCTAGCTGATTGTTTTAAGCCATAAAGAGCTTTGTTTAATTTGCATACGTAATTATCTTTACATTTTACACCTTCAGGAACTTTCATGTAGATTTCTTCCTTTAGTGTACCATTTAGAAATGCTGTTTTACATCCATATGATGAATCAGTAAATTATATTGATTTGCGTAGCTAATTAAGAATCTAAAGCTTGCTATTCTAGCAACTGGTGCAAATGTTTCATTATAATCACTAAGATATTCTTGACTGAAACCTCTAGCGACAAGACGTGCCTTATATCTTGAAGGTTGACCTGAAACGTCATTTTAATAGTGAATATCCATTTACAGTCTACAATATTTTTATTTAATGGTTTTGGTACTAATGTCCATGTATTATTTTTCTTAAGAGAATTGAGTTCTTCTCTGACTGCTTTTTCCCACTGATTCCTATCGTTCAGAGATTTAATTTCATTTAATGATTTTGGTATATTACTTGTGATGGATAACGCACTATAGACATCATAGTCATTTTCATTATATGATTTACGCGAACATGTTTTCAGTCTTTCACTTCTTCGTAAATTTAAAAATTCATCAGGTTTATCCTGATTTTTGTGTTTCAAACTACTCTCAGATTCATTTTCAGGTTCATTCGGTATTTCATGACTACCGATTTTTCGAATTTTACTTGTACTGCATTCATCAGATTGAGAGCTATCTGATTTAGGGCCAGAACTATGAGACTTATAAGACACTGATTTTGTTACGGAGTCATTATCAGTTTCGTCTTGGGAATATGTATTATTACTCCGTTCAGGTCGTAATGAAGGCCTAGATTCGATAAAATTAGTCTCATCAATTACAACGTCCCTTACAGTTTCATATTTTTCGAATTCTGTATTCCAAACTTTATAACCATTGGGTTCATAACCTACCAGTATTCCTTTCCACGACCTATTGTCAAATTTGTTTTACTGGTTTTATTATGAACATATACAGTTGAACCGAAAACTCTGAGATTTTTAACGCTTGGTTTCCTATCATGCCACATCTCGTATGGTGTCTTTGATTGACTTAAAGCTTTCGTAGGCGTAATATTTATTAAATAAACTGCAGTTAAAACTGCATTTCCCCAAAACGTTTTGATGCTTTAGTGCCATTTAACATAGCACGAGCTTTTTCTGTTATTGTGCGAACCATACGTTCTGCAACACCATTTAACTGTGGGGTCCTAGGAACTGTTAAATGATAGCTTATGCCTCTTTCTCTACAGTAGTTTTCATTTCGGTGGATAAGTATTCACCACCGTTATCACTATAAAGATTTACTACTTTGAAATTGAATTTAGCCTCACTTTTAGCGACATAGTCTTTAAAAGCTGTAAACACTTCTGATTTGTAAGTTAACATATACACCACACAATAATGTGTGTATTCATCAACAAATAAAACAAAATAATTTCTGTTATCTATTGTTGGAGGTGTTATAGGACCACAAACATCTGAATGCACAATAAACAGAGGGCGTTTAATGTAACTTTTGTCTTTAACTTTATTAAAAGGCAGGCGAGTCTGCTTCCCATTTATGCATGCTTCACACAACTTATCATTTGGAGTTACGGTATTTATTTCATCTAAGTCATCAATCATATTATGACATTTTAACTGCAGGAATTTAGTTTTACTTATATGTCCTAGGCGTTGATGCCATAATTCATATTTATTTTCATTAACATAACATGCTTGGGAAGCGGATTCCCTTTTATTACTGGTATTTTAAACTCTAGAACTATAAGATTATTCAATGTCTTACCTTTCATGATGATTTTACCTTCCTTTGTAATTTGTGTGCCTTTGTCATCAAATATTATGGTGAATCCTGCTTGCTGCATCTTTGATACCGATATTAAATTATATGGTACTTCGGCACAGAACAATACATTTGTAAGTATTCCTTGCACTCCTGTTTGACTGATAAGATTTATGTTTCCCCTTTTAGTTGCTGAAATAAATGTATTGTTTTAGCTACTGAAATTTTAAAGGAGGATTTAAACATTCAAACGATGTGAAGAGATCATCTCTATTTGTGATGTGATCAGACGCTCCTGAATCTAATAGGAATTTAATTGTCGAGTGGTCTTTTCATAATGGTATGCGCTTGTCATGAACGCAAATCCTGAAAAAGAAGAATTCGAGGTCGTTCCCTCTTGCAGGGCAATAGTTTGGACTTGTCTTGTCCTTTCTGGGGCATTGTTTTGTATATTTGTCTGTCTTTTGAAATAGAAACAATCCTGTTTCTTGTGTCCTTTGCGTCCACAGTAATGACATTTCACAAATTTTT
The DNA here is from genome assembly GCF_030705265.1 of Helicoverpa armigera. Classification (NCBI taxonomy): domain Eukaryota; kingdom Metazoa; phylum Arthropoda; class Insecta; order Lepidoptera; family Noctuidae; genus Helicoverpa; species Helicoverpa armigera. Next base: position 7,921,752 of record NC_087128.1, read on the forward strand.
GTTTGTTTGTTTTCTTGAATGTTGTATTCTTCAAATAGTTTTGTTTTGTGCGATTGTATCTGTTTTATTATATTTTTCTTCAACATGGAGTATCTTTAAACTGGTATCACGACTCTCGTTTTTAATTTTACTTCGTGATCTAATAGTCTAGTTTTACAAAACCGAGAGTGATATTTTCTTCAGATAGTGTCTCAATTGCAGTGATAACGCCATCATATGTATTCGGGAGAGTAAGTAATAAATGAGCTACTTTGTCCGTTTCCTCTAATTTAGCTCCAGCAGCTGATAATTCTGTCAGCAGATCGTCAAATGTTGAGAAGTGTTTGATCAAGGGTATATCGGCTTTTAATTTTAATCCCAATAATTGTTTTCTCAGCGCTAATTGAGTTGCTACACTTTTCCTTTCATAGATCGCGTCAAAATGTTTAAAACTGCTTGAGCAGTCCCATTTTCATTAATATAATTAAGATATGAGTCCGCCAAATATTCGACTATAATACTTTTGGCTGCCTTATTATTCTTTTCCCACTCAGCGGATCGCGTTCCAGGAATTTCTTCGTCAATAACACTGAGCAAGTTTAACTCTGAAAGCAGTGTACGAATTCTAAATTTCCATACACTGTACTTTTCTCCATTAAAAGGCTTAATGTTTCTTTTCACTTTTTCCATTGTCACAACTTTATTTTTATTTACAACTATGCACTTTACTGTCACTACGCACTACTGAATGTTCTCACTACTAAATGTCCTTTTTCGCACTGGGCCCATAACCTATAGGAGGTATGGGATTAAAAGAAATAATATACTAATTTGATATTGAAATATTTATTCTATACTTTAAATGGTACTTGGAAGCAATACGTCCGTCTAACAAGATCCCGTGACGCAGTGTGTGTAGAGTTAAATAAACAGTAGATTGTTCAGATAGAACAAAGAACAATGTTATCGAAAGTTAGGGGTATTAGTTTTTGCTTTATATAATCCAACATAGGTAGTCAAGATTTATTTAAAACTAAGTGCGTTCAAAGTACGTCGTTATTAATAATACTCAGTGGGATTAAACACGATGTAAATAATTTTTATTACTATTGTAATGACTAAGATGTTTGAAAACATATTATATCTTGAGTGGATTTGATAACATTGTACAAAGTACATGGACGGTAAACGTAATGATCAGAGTAAAATTACTCACTTAATTTTGCAATCAGTTAAAAAATATAGTAAGTAAAAATGTTCATACAAATCACCAACATAAGTCCAGATGCTTTTTTTTTTATAAGGACAAAATCCATTACGAAACTTGTCCATAACTGTCTACTACGACTGCTTCAGTAAACACAATTCATACTCCAAATAAATTACTCTTTCACAAAAAACGCAAATTACAATTATTTTTATTAAGTTACAAAAGAGTTTTCTGCTTTGCAACACTGGCGAGCCGACAGGCTTAATTGTTCACACAAGAAAAGTTAGCCTTTGAAAAGAAATAAAGTATTTTGAAAGTTAGGCTACATTGTCGTGGATCACGCTTTTCTTTTTCGTAAAATGTATTCGGAAAAATCTAGCTTTTCACAAACTCGAAGTCTTAAATGAATATTTATGCTTACGTACTATCTACATTGGAGTTTGTTCGAGAGAAAAGGGCATTTCTTTAGAATAGGTACTACAAAAAAAAAACCTTAGTTGCTTTTGTATAAAACCAGATAAAAAAATAACCAAACAACTATCTAATTAAAACTTTTTTTACTGAGCAGGTACGATGTTAATTGCATTCCAAGTTTATTGAGTTTTCGTTTTCTGAAATGCATTTGCCTCTGAAAATGTTTAATTAAAATTATAGTTAATTCAAAAATAATGAACACACTAAGAAACGAGGTGCGATGTTATTTATCATTTGGTGGTCGATAAAAATACATAAATGTGTAATTTCCTTTACAAAAAAGGAATGAAAAAGCTCTTGACTTTACGAAATAAGAATTTAGTGGAAGCCGTCGTAAAAAGGTCAATTAACTCCCAAAGTTTCATAGACAAACGAGACTGAGGCAAAGGTATTCTGTAATATTCCACTTTCTATTTAACGTAATTTATTTCTTCAGTCCTTTTAGAGAGCAGTCTATTTATTCTGGTCAAGGAGCCTTAAACGTCACTTTATCTTCAGGGATTCTAAAATAATAAATTAAGGCATAGATATACTTAAAGCTAGATAAATTAAGATAAGTTTAATATCAATATTAGACAGCTTAAACACCCCGCATTTATTTTTACATCCCCTTGGCGCCGTATTTTATTTATAGCTTCTTTCATGTTTCAGTCACGGACGTTTTATGGAGGCTACGTATGCTTACTATATTGGTCGGCATGTCGGAACCACTCAAGCTTGCACCGAACTTAATGTATTATATCTTTCCTATATATAGGACGTACAATATAGTTCCATTTCGCGTTACATAACAAAGTTACGCCGCTAATGGTTCTCCGTTCTGTCCTCAAACGCGTAAATGAACATGACCGAAGCTAGCATTGGTATTTTGGAAAAGAGTCAATAAGAGAGAGATAATAAGAGTAGGTACTAGTACCCATATACTTATTATGTGTTGCCCTCATATAATTCAGTAGGTGAATAATCCAAAACAAAAGAAAGATTAAGGTACCTAATCACATTACTACCCCAGACAAATTACGGTATTCGCTGCTCCTTTTAAATATTCCATTATTTAAGTATTGCGTTGAAATATTTATACGCAGTAGAGGTAGAAAGTCGTTGAGTATTGGATTTTTCTTACAGAGATTCTCAAGTAAAGGCAAATATCTAGTCGCTTCGCATTCTAGTGGCTTCCGATTTCTTTTAACGCATTTATTTAAGGATTTGTTTGAGTAAACTTAACACTTTATTGGAGTCATAAAGCGCGGGTAAAATAAATATAAACTTTATTTTACACTTGTATGCGTTGTCAACGAAATGGGTATTGAGTACCTAATAAATGAGATTAAGTTAAAGTTCCCTTTACATTATTTGTAAATTGAATTAAACCTTTTAGTTTTGTGAATTCCTAAGTATTAGTGGTGTTTGGAGTACACAGTTGATATCAACTTGCTAATAAAATTATCTTAAGTCTCTCTTCCCCTGTAGGTACTTCTAATAAGTATATTATATTATATATTTGAGTACATTATCGTACCAGCCTTAGAATGGAGGTCGCGTTAGTGCGCATAATATTGTGAAAAGGTTAACATAGTAAAATTTGAAGGCATAATTTGCAATTTGCAAACAAGCCTTATAGTAGGGGAGGCCTAGAAGGGATTTCGGGATTTACTCAAGCGCGGCAGATTAGTATATAGGGAGGTACCTATTACCCCATTTAACACCTCCACCAAATATAAGCCCTGTATATGCAGCCGCGCGTCTAGAATAAAGGATCAGATTAGTAAAAAAAAATTTATCATCTGACATTCTCCAGCGCGTCAGATTAAGATAGGGTAAGTTAGTTATATGCTAAAAAGTGTATATTCGACTAATCTGACAATTTGCGATTGACGATAAGAAGTAGGAAGGTTACAAACTTGTAAAAAAAAAACGTCATCTTGACTTTCTCGAGCGCGGCTATTTTTTTTTTTATTTTGAAGGGAGTAATTCAACGTTCACGAAAAATATAAAATCTGACGATTCCCGTAAGCCGAAGTAAGGAAAATTAATCAATAAAGTTTAAAGCGTGCAGCTACGTGATGCCGGTATTCTCCTCCCAAGTTTCTATTCCTCTCTCTCTTTTTTCAATTCAATTCATTTGCAATAAGTGTTAGTACATTTTGGGTCTTAAATAATCTACACTAATATTATAAAACTGAAGAGTTTTTTTGTTTGAACTCGCTAATCTCAGGAAGTTACTGGTCATGGTATGCAGATATATTGTTTTTAACGAAGACGATTCATTTTATTGGATACTTTTGTTAAATACGTGTGCCTTCCAGTTGCATTGTTTGTCTATCGTGAGAGAAATACCGTCTAGTCATCCGGTTAACATTGGCTCTACTCTGCATAACGTGGTTCACAAATTACGCGCGTAGTGTCGCTTCATCAATGAAAGCAACTGCTATCTCTTTCTATCTGTTCTGCAAGAGTGGCAACGCGCAACTCTAGTGGATGGTTTTAAACTAATAAATTAAGTCAAAATACGTATTTTTTTTTGTATGAATATAGCTGGGAAAAAGGCTGGGCAGATTATTTAGATTTTAGATTTATCTATGGGTATTAAATTGGATAAAATTAGTTTTTGTAAGATTTACGCACGTTTTTAAGATATACACTCCACCAATAGCAATGTCATACATATCATTGTATAGGCCTTTTTATCTAGAACAACCTTTAATATGACAGCTTTGTTGAAATGTTTGTCCGTTCTGAGATATAGATCAAAAAGTGTGTAAAAGTTGATAGTACTTAGAAGACATACTCGTAGTAGCACTTAGATATTCCTTTAAAAACTTGAGATATCAATGGATTATTTAGTTTTAACTTTTACACACTTTTTGATCTATATCTCAGGACGGGCAAACGTCAACAAAACTGTCATATTAAAGGTTGTTCTAGATAAAAAGGCCTATACAATGATATGTATGACATTGCTATTGGTGGAGTGTACGAGGTTCCGTATATTTGTGTCCATTGTCCTTTATGTTTTTCATACTTATTTGCTTATAAATAAAAGTTTTGTACTATAAAGAATAGGTACATACTGGTTTATTTACTTGCAATTTTTTCAGTTCTTCAATTTGTTAAAAGGTTTGCAAAAAAACTTTCCATTGTCAGATTAAGCGAATTCCTCCAGATAATCGTCAGATTATAAGATGATTACGTTAAGGGTACATAAATGAACCATATATAATGTTAAATAAAACGGCAAACCGAAAAACAGTATTAATGGCGTATCATGGTTTAGTAGCGTCGACTTTGAGGTACGGAATTATGTTTTGGGGAAACGCAACGGGTAAAGAAATGGTGTTCAAGTGTCAAAAAAGGTGCATTAGAGCTATCTGCAATCTAAAATCTACCGACAGTTGCTACATGCATTTTAAGAATTTAAAAATATTAACAATGCCCTCACTATACATTTACGAAACAAGCATGTTTGTAAAAAATAATTTAAATAAATTTGACCAAGTAACCAGTCAACGTCGTTGTGATAAATTACATGTAATAAGATCTAAGACAACATTTTATAAAAACAGTATTTTTGCAATGGCTCCAAAAATTTATAACAAACTTCCAAAAAGTATAAGAACTGAACAGAATATTAGTATTTTTAAACGTAGATTAAGTACATTTCTAATAGATAAGGCATATTACTCAGTTGAAATATTTCTAAATGATAAAATAGAAACACTATGATTTTATATGTATAAACTCAATAGGATTAAAATTATTTGTACACCAATTCCTTGGTAGAACATAGAGCTCTAACATGTTTAATTTTAAGACCTTTCTGTATACCTATGCTCACAAATAAATACATTGATTTGATTTGATTTGATTTGATTTGATATCTTAATCTGACGCGCTCGAGTATTTCAAAATGGCGATTTTTTTTTGCAATTTCAAGTAATGGCCACGAGTTTAGGTCACGTCTAAATCGTCAGATTATTGCATAAGAGCCTTCGTTTTGGTTCACTTAACACCCCTTTTGATAATCTGACGCGCTCGATAAAATTATTTTTTTTCCCATTTTTAACCCTTACCTACTACCACCCCCACCATGAAAACAGTCAGATTAATATACGTATGTTTTCAAAATGACGTAGGACGTGCATGCTATTAATATCTGACGCGCTCGAGTATGTCCATGCAACAGTTTTTTTTTACATTTTTGAAAGTTTATAGCTGCTCCACCCACCGATGAAAGTGTGTGTATGTCAGGACATTTTTTTCTTCTTATCATCTAAGCTTCGCAATCTAATAGGTCTCATTGACGCTCGAGTCACTCCCGATTTAGCACTCTCGCCTCCCCTACTATTAAACGACTAACACATGTAAAGGTACATATTGCGTGGTCAGCGCGCGGTTGGGTGCGCAGGCGCATCCAATGATCAATATTCGTGTCATGCGCAGAGCCGCACGTGCGCAGTAACAATCATTACGTGATGTCGGCATCTACATGGCAGTTATCGAAATCGTTTTACGGATGCACTCGTAAATTGGTTGGCTCGTGTAGGACTTATTGCAATTTGTGACATGCAAGCTGCATCAAGAAACCTGAGTACTAGAACGAAAGTACCTAATTCGATGCAACTTTAATATTTTATTTCCATCTGAATGTTACTCGTGCTCGTAAATAATGTTCGTTATCGAGTCTAGTAAGAACATAGGAAACTAAGTACTGCAGCTATTTCCCTGTTCCTAGTACCTACCTACCTGTATTCTAAGACCGTTTTGGTAGATCTTCCGAATACGCTCGAGTAATTTCCCACTTGACCACATTCAACCCTATTTATTCCCAAGAACCTATGTTCGAAAAGCGTTCAACCGGAAAATAGCCGCGGTCGGTTAGGACAGATCACATATATCGGAGATTCCGTACTGATAATTAAGTATAGGTATGAATGTTTGCGATAAACACAAGTGTTTTATTGACAGCGATACGATCAAGAATGTCGTTACATAAAAACAGACGCCAATCATTTTATTTTTAGCTTTATCATTGATCCATTTATTTTTAGATTGCCTGGATATTCTATAAGAGGAATTACGCCGTCTACATATTTTCTATATTAGGATTAATTACGATAACTAAGGTTTAATTAAGTCTTGGAATGATGACACAATAGGCACGGAGACTCGTTGATTGCTTTGCTACGAGACTTGGATACAAATATTCGTATCTTCTACAAATAGATGTGGCGGCTCCGAAACTAACTTAAGGGGACTCCTTAGTAAGGTACAGCATTAGTCTTGAAATAGAACGGTGATTGATCAAAATAACTTGTATTATTCCCGTGTTTAAAAACCATTTTATGTATAGGTATATATGAACGGATCTCCAATATACGATACATTGACACGCTTTCAGTCTGAAAACATGACATAGGTAATTATGTTTTTGATACTGTACAATACCTGTATCCTGTGCTTTTAGAGCAGTTCAAGGTCTACCAGAGTCTCGTTAATAAAAGGTTTGGAATCTGATTGTTTCATGCTTCATGCTCCCATATAATACGGCATTCAAAGTAAAATATCCGTTCTATTGTGCTTATTAGTCCCTCGGTTCGACAGCACTTCATAATCATCAGGTAGCTAGATAATACTGATAACACCTTATCATTCACGCATCGAGAGTTTGGCACTTAGGCAAATGTTGTGGACAAAAACCTGCTTGTAATTTACTAGCGTCGCGTCGCCGTGCAAAAAACCTCATTACAGGTTTTAAAACAAACATGAATAAATCTAAAGCATAATGGTTGGTAGCTAGTTTTTGCCATTAATACGCTCGTAACTTAGATATATCCGTTGATATTTACACTTAGATTTTTTGTCAATAGACCTAATGAAACACAAGACAGCCCGACATGGTCATACATATGTACGTCGATAACCAACTAGGTTTGTATTTATGCGAAATCATTGACCGTCTCACTGTGGTTGCAACGTTGGAAGCGCTGAGAGTGTCAGACCCTTTCTGACTAAAACCCACAATGTTCCTTCTTAATCCTTTTACCTACAGAACAGACAGAACTAGGTATGTCTTTAATATAAATTTATTGCTAATATGTAGGTAGTCGCTATGAGTAGGTCCAAGGTTGGTACCTTTGAAGTTAATTTATAGAAGGTTTATAAGCGTTTTAATGCTATTTCAACAATTAATTTTAGTTTTACAAAACGCTCAATTATTGTAACTACCCACAGCACTTAGCTTAGTGGAACAAGGCGGCATAAACCTAAGTGTTTACATCGGATCAGATAATATAAAGTACTTGCAATTTAGAACGGAACGTTAATAAAACTGATTACTCATAATTCCTCTCGATTGCTAGACCGGCGTTATAAGATATTTTATGATTAATTCTAGATAAGAATTCGCTAAGTTTTTGTTCTATTGACGCACATATAAGGAGATAAAAACTCGATCTCTACATATTCGGGCCTTCTTTTCTGCCAACGTTTTTATTGAACCAACATTGTGTTAAGTAATGCGCTGATTAGCGGTAAATTATTAATTGAGGCTTATGGCAACACTTTGGGCAGAAAGTGGTTACCTATGTATATGTATTATTAGAATGACTTTGTCTAACTAATTTCGTCTTAGTAACTCATGAAATGATTTCCCTTATATTCCGTTATTTTTGTTTCAAAGTACCTATTCATGGAAGTATGTTTTAATATGCATAGTCTGGCATAAAAATAGGTTTATATTTTCGCATTTATCAGACCGACTATAACTTGCCAAGGCAGCAGACTGGTCGGTTAGGGCCGTATTTAATTCTTATCCTTCATCGTTGATTTACAGCAATAATGATTTCTAATTGATGCGTTCCGTCAATGATCAATACCATTCACATAATCGTAGCTAGCAAACACTGCTGGTCTTACTACAAAAACTTAAACATATGTCGAACACTTGTCTAAAAAAAGTGTGGCTGCAAAATGGACCTTATCTCAACGTCATAATCTGTCATTTTTTTAGACAAGTGTTAAAATGACGTTTAAAAGTTTTTGTGGTAAGACGGTGCATGTTTAGATCTTCACGACAAAGTATTGGGCACAATGCTATTTTAAAATTGTCGCGTTCTCTAAACGCCATTTTGTTATTCCGCGTTCCGAATTTGAACTCGTGCTGGAAAACGCGGGAAATCGGATGCAAAAGTCGCAAGCCATCATATTTTTATCAATTAAATCTATCGAAACTATTTAGGTAATTGGAAAGCCTATATATTGCTTACCGAAGTAGCATTATCGCAGCATTATGTACTTAGATATCCGTGTCAGGGATGTCGCGGTCGCCATAATACCCGATAAAGCCTGGCCGATTGTAACACCTTACTCGGATATTTGCAAAGGGCCAGTATTGTGGCTTATAGCAACATTACATAGATAATGTTTTGTGGACCTATCTCGGCAAAAGCGAGGATGGAATTTGTTTAATGCTGATATTGCGTGAACCCCTTTCTCGCTTTTGTAATTGATATTATTATTTTAACAGAAATATTAACGTATAAATTGTTTTAGGTACTTTAATTCTGTAAATACTAATTTATTCTTAATTTTGTAAAGCATCAAATTAATACTGATTATTTTTAAACGATCAGACATTAGGGTAAAGATTATTGTATCATATTTATTGGACCTCTTACCTACTACTAATCTGTATATCCATAAAAAGAAAACGTTTTCCAACGAAACGTTTCGAATAGTTTCCACGTCAACGCCATGGTCCTTGATATGGGTACCTACGTATATTTGAATAGTTTGAAAGCACCTAAACTTCGGTTGGGTTTCGATTTTGCTTCAGTTTCCATACCTATGTACCTATCTATATGTATTTCATATAGGTAGATATGTACAAATGTTTCACACGTAATATGTGTGCCTACATTCGTTTCTGCTCTCATATTCATCACACGGGACGGACGGTCTGCTTTGAGGTTCGAAAATTAAAAAACGCCCAAAGGATTTTAAATTAGTGGCCAGTACGGTTTTAATTACAACCTCAAATCTGCGTTCTTTCAAATTAGTCTGGGCAATTAAAATTAAAAAGTTTTCAGCTCGCTTTTATTTATTTTGAAAATTAGAACGCTTTCGTTGTAATGTTTTTAAGTTTTTTTACTAGAATGTTCCTTTCCTAATGAAATAATTAAAATAGCAACGGCTCATACAATTAGCCATTCTACGTCGTCATGTTTTGCATACAACGCAATTTATTGATTTTTATGTTATGAACGTAATAACTACATGGAAGTAGCGTGACCTACACCTTGACTACGTTGCAAATAGTATTATTCAACCACTAGTGTTAGTTTCCCGCGGTTTAACTCCTGCTAAAAATGTTGTTATTCATGCCATTAAAGAGTAGTCTTATCGAACTTAGATGGTCATGATATAGGTACTCAACTACATATAATTAAGATTCCAAACGCCGTTATTCGAAAAAGGGCTATACAGATCAATAATAATTTTCATCCATGAAGGTTTATCCATACAAATCTATTTTTATGAGGTTAAAACTCAGCCGTCCTACGTACGGTCTAGTGTGCATTGTGCGGTTTCCTATGTAAATAGCAAGTTTATTTACCGAGCCCGCTTTATAGCGGCGTGGGCGATGTTTGTTACTAACACAAAGGCTGATACGTGATAATATTGACATTTCCAATATCTTGTATTAACGGGTTTAATCTGTATGTTAGTTCACTACCATTGTACATAAATGTGGTAACTTTATATGTACATGATATACTCTATATTCGCGAAATATGTTTTACAATTCCTGGAATCGGAACTGCATTTCCCGATCGGAAAATTACCTAGAAATGAAATCTGTAATGATACGATTCAAGGCATATTCAAGGGCAAACTTTGATCTTCCTCGAATTCCCTTTTCCCACTCAGATGCGTCGTCGGTAGATATACGTGGCTAGGTCCACCGGGTTCTTTGAAAAGATAATCTATTCGTATACTAATTTATTTAACTATTGGTAAACAATATACAGAGGATTTTTAACTAAACAAACTACTTAGAAAATTATACAATTGATAAAGTTTTATTTGCATTGCTTTTTAGCTGCATTTTCTATTTTAATTAAGTTTTATATGAGTCATAACGAGATACTAAATAGAGTAGGTATATAATTCTAGTGTTACAGATCAGAAGTTCACGACCTAACAAGAGGTTTGGCAAGATATAATCGTAGAAAACACTAGCTTGGTTTTTCTGATTCGGTAAATGGGAATTCCTTGTACAAAACAAAACAGGATAATCTATCTTTAAAAAAGGCTATAATAATATTTTGGTAAAGCCATTAGCCTCGTGGTTGATGTTATCTTTCTACTTAAGCAAAACCATTATTCACTTGTCTCTTAAAAACATTACATTAATTTTAGTTGTAATAAAATTGCCAATTTTTTTGCAATGTTTCCAGTTTTGCGTAGTTTCTTTAACATGAAATTATCACAGGCCATCTATTTTATGCCATTAGACACAGGCCGGTAATATTTATAGTAATAAAAAAGTTATATAATGTATTAAAAGATGTGAATAATAGCCACACTACAGCAAAAAAGGAACTAGTTTTCAATACATCGACACAAAAGGCGCCGTAGATACATTATAAAGGACAGCGCAATGGTTTTCCCAGTTCTATTGGCAGACAAAAGAGTTAGCACCTGTGTGTTCTCACAGTATGGAGACCCGATACTCCTAACTGGATGTGTTTCTAACACGCGATGTCCTAGCATTCTACAATGAAGGTTATATGCGTTTGCATAATTGGAAAGTATATTTCTCTCCCGGTCGATGAAACCACTGTTTGGGATGCGTAACTGAAATTATTTATGCTCCGTTTAATCTAGCGGTTATTTTAATGCATGGTCTGTGACTAAAGGTCAACCGTATTGTTGAAAATGGTTTTTAGTTTTGTACACAGTCAAATGTGTTTTAATTAATTTTTGGTTTTGTTGCATGATTAAATGCTACACAAATTCGAAGCAAATATTTGATTGTATTTTTTATTTTTAACATAGATATAGTCTAAACCAAAGATATCATTTTCACCGTTAAAAACTGAGGCATTTTACTCAGCGTCCCAGAAGACAGTATTTTACCATTTTTAACGCTAAAAGTATTGAAATATATCCGGCTCTTAAGTGGAATGATCGCCTTCGAGAGCCGAGTAACTGGAGGGAGATATTTCCTCTCTTAAATTGAGTTTGAGCGATATATAGATCCAGTTTCAATACACCTTCAGATCTCTTGTAATTGATGGAAAGGAAGGCGTGGGCATTGCCAATTTTCTGTGAAATATCCATGCCATTCTTTAAATGTCACGTAAAATGATATAGGAGATGTTATTTGATATAAACGTGTGATGCCTTATTTTTATTGGGTGTAACTTATTAATTTTTTATAAATTGCTAAGAATATTGTTATCATTTATGCCTTTCTAATTAATTAAAATTAAATTCATAATTTCAATGCAAAAGTGGTACCAATTTGCAAATGGTCAGTTTTAGGCTTCAAGGCAGTCGTTATCATCCAAGTGTTTAGCAATGCTACTGTGCTTATTAACATACTAAAATCGAAGATAAAGATACTTCCTGATAAGAATTGCAAAATAAAAATAAACATAAAAGACAATTGGAAATGTGCTGGTAGTTCATCCGAAATAAATACTTTTTTACATCGCTTATATTATAAATTTCACTCGTCATTTAAGATAAACTTTTAAAACAAACCCTGTGATTTTCCTTACATTCTATTCTAGAGCATCATGTAACAAAGAAAATTAAAAATAAAGCCGTTCTTAAATGAAAACTTGTGAGGGTTTCAGAAAAATCCTTCCTACGTGCTGCACACACATACACACAAACACATGTAATATGTACGTAAGAAAACGAGTATGTACGTAAGCGTCTTACTTGGAAGATAAATTGTCTCAGTCAAGCACAGTGTGTGTATATTTTACGAGAACGAAACGAGATGCACCTGGTTCTAACTTAATTTACGGGAAAAATCCTACTAATATTATAAACGCGAAAGTTTGTATGTATGGATGTATGGATGTATGGATGTTTGTTACTCTTTCACGCAAAAACTACTGAATGGATTTTAATGAAACTTTGCAATAATATAGCTTATACATCAGAATAACACATAGGCTACAATTTGTAAACATATTGTTCGAAATACTAAACCTGCGCAGACGAAGTCGCGGGCACCAGCTAGTAGTGAATGTTCTTTCTTTGCGTCCAAGGCCGATTTCGTCCACGGCGGCTGTTCTCAGATCAGCCGGCTGCTCAGGACATATTGTATGAGAGTCTCCAGTCTTGGCATATGCACATAGCCCGATGGGACGGCAATCCGACACGAACACAGAGAGATCAGGTGCAGGACCGACATTTACATGCTCACCGATGCACGTGTGTATCACTCACAAAGCGATTTGGCGAATCGAACCCGAAACCTCATGCGACCACTAGCCAACAAGGCAGTCTGATACCACACACGTACTAAATAAATTATGAAGATAATAAATAACCGCACTTTCTTCACCCTCTGTAAGCGGTTACAGATATGAAGGCAGACTGAACGAAGTCCCGGTACTATATCTCTGTGAAGCATCGTTTTTCCAACTACCCTCGCGCGGTGTTGATTTATGTCAGCATTACTTCATACTCTAATGACTTCTACAAGTAGGCACGTAACAGCTGTTTGAGACCGTTTATAGTGTAAGATGAAAGGTGTAGATGACAATTTACATTCATGTTCTATATTCAAAATTGGATCTTTCGATAATCAAAATTAAAGCGGGAAAAATTATGGGTCATATTTTTTGTTGCCAGCCTGATCTACAAGAAGTAACTTTTATAGTTTTTTTTTTTAATCTATAAATGAATCTAATTCCTTAGTATGAGATTGCCAAATTACGGCAAAAGGTACTTATCAGATTAAAATGAGTAGTGTAAATAGGAATAAAGAGGTCCGAATAAAAATTGCGTTGCTTAGTTATGTCTCAATGCTATACTACAAAAATTACAATAATCATTGAAAGAGTCATTTATTTCGGCCCCGCCACAATAATTAAGTAACATAATTTAAACAGACAGAAGTCCCCAGACAAGGCTGGGACCACTTCTACTTCGACATTTTACGTCTGTTTAGTTAAACTTCTCTCTTTAACCAAGTTTGTTTAGTGAGTGAAATATTACGTTCTAATGTAGCTAGATGGGTACTTTGTCTCATAGTTTTGCTGTTGTTGAATATGTATGAGGTATTAACTCACGCTGTGATGTAATTCCTTTAGTCTCCAGTCTTGCCATGAGGCGTAGCCCTGGCACTGAATTATGCTAAATACGTCTAAGGTAATATAGGCCTTGCTCTGGTTTTTATTCGGCTTGACGTTGTTGGGTTGTTATCCTTATTTTTTCTGTTGATGAGAGGGCTGAGAGTCAGTGTCATAGTTTTGTGTCTTAACTTGTTTTGTACATACCTTTGGTCTGTTTTAATGGAACGTGCAAACCACATAGGTACCTGGTACAAAAAAATGTGTTTGTCCTCAAAGGCATTTTTAAGCCTAGCGCGGTTAAACAACTAAATCCGTACCTCTAAACAAACTCAGTTTTTTCACACAAAACATAACATGTGTTTTATTTTAAGGTCCAATACCAATATAATATAGCTATAAGGTAAACGCGGGTGAAGTCGTCATGCCCCAATAGTCGTCAATTAATCTAAAAACTGTTATTATTTTTTTCTACTGAACTTAAAATGAGCCGGTTTATATGTCAACATATTGTTGATGATATATTGCACAAATGAAATAACAATACGGGGTTTTAACAGTCACGGCTTCTAAGATATGTTATTTGAAACGTGTGTGCCCTAACAAAATCGATTTTTCGTGAAGTTCAGATGTCAAAAGTGAAACTCAGCACGTGGTTTTGCGATTTGATTTACATAACTCCAGTGGGGTCTGTGGTATGTTTCTTTGTTTAATTAGATAGTTAAGTTTATTTGCTAACGATGTAATATGCAATTTGGAATACTTTTAACATAGAAGATATATTTTTTTAGTGTGACATCTATTGGTACTTTAAAACTCCCATTTGACCCAAAACCCGTCAATTTTAGAATTATTATGACGACTACTGGGACATGCTCAAAAGTTGCACCTAAACTCGTCATAATGAGGATATTTTGTGTTTTACAGTACAAAATGCGAATAAATAGCTAATATCGGGACTTTTACAAAATTGTTAACTGTCTAGAACAAACATATTTAAGGTTTAGACTACATTTGTTCATAAAACTGCGTTTCTTTTAAGCTTTTTCTTAGGGGTAAATTTTACTCTGCTGGTTCTAGATGCACGTACACAGTCATGTTATTCGATTCAATTCATATGTTTCTTAACGGTTAAATCCCCTGTTTTCTATAAGTATGCACTTTCTACGAGTGTTTTTTTTATTTAGGTATTGGCCGCTGCCTGTAGGCATCCGCCATTCGATTAAGCTCTACCGCTTTGGGTACAAGTAGGTCTAGCACTAGCCTTTGTTTCTACTACGCTTGGATTACAATTTGCGGCAAGCAAAAATTGACTGTTCTTACACTATGCCTTTTGTTCGAAATAACTGCATGTCGTCACGCGTATTTTACCGCGTCTCCCTAATGTGCCTTAATAGCGCCTGTATAAAAATTATGTCATTCAACTAGTTTTGACGCAAACAATATTAAAATCAGTTTTAAAACTAAGATGACATAGCTTCCATCGCTGTCACTTCTTTGCTTGTCGTATTCGATATTGGTGGGTAAAGAGTAATCTTAAGTAAGATTTTTTTATTTAAAATTGTATGTATTTAGTGATTGCATGATCGTAATTTTAATAGCAGATCATGACTGGAAGAAACTAAAAGCAAGAGGGCAAAGTCATAAAAGCTGTAAATCAAGGGGCCACACACAACATCAGATGCAGCAAGAAAATTTAAAACGCCCTTTTGAGACAACTTTAATGAAATGGTGACACAAAACCGACGATTATCCCTGTATACATACTACTACCATCCATGTATACTATAGAAATGAACCCAAGGACAATCCCCGGTTCTATGCTAAACTGTTTCTAACTATGGAGGAAAACTACTTGGGCTTATTGCGTTGGGATGTTAGTGGATTAGGATATAGGAAACTATAGGAACTATGGCACCTGGAAAAAAAGTCGTGGTGGCCTGGTGGGCAAAAAATCAATCTCTCAAGTATGAGGGCGCGAGTTCGATTCCAGGTCAGGCAAGTACCAATGCAACTTTTCTAAGTTTGTATGTACTTTCTAAGTATATCCTCCAATGACACCAATGACTGTGTTTCGGATGGCATTAAACTGTAGGTCCCGGCTGTCATTGAACATCCTTGGCAGTCGTTACGGGTAGTCAGAAGCCAGTAAGTCTGACACCAGTCTAACCAAGGGGTATTGGGTTGACCGGGTAACTGGGTTGAGGAGGTCAGATAGGCAGTCGCTCAGCTGAATCCGGTTAGACTGGAAGCCGACCCCAACATAGTTGGGAAAAAAGGCTCGGAGAATGATGATGATGAGGAACTATGGCACCTGCCGATGACAATGTATAAAATACATATTAAAATGGCAGGTGGGGCTCGCCAGCTCACTTACTGGGCCCCGGGAATCAGTCGCTAAATCGCAACAAGAGGGCAACAGGTACATGAGCGGCTGAAGGGTGAGGATACCTCGGCGGACTTTAAACGCAGACCACGCGCTCCCTGTGGGTCCAGCATCACCGGCCCACTCGCCACTTACCACGAGGCACCCTCCCACCGAGCAGGGCTGCTAACCCTGCTCCAGCGACTCCACTCTGGTCGGCCAATAAAGGCAAGCCAAGAGGCGGGAGACCTATCCCCCGTCATGCTTCACTCCGGCAGGCCGGAGATGGGGGACAGTATACTCTCTCTGGAGCAGTCGGATATATAGCCCCGCGGGGTTGCTACTCCCCGTCATCCGCCTCAGATGCCCTGCGGGGCTTATTAGATATTATTATTATTGGGTTTGAACGCTTAGTTGTAACAATTATTTTTTTTATTTATACCTTTAAGACAGTTTGAACTGTCTATAGAGATTTTTGCAAATCGTACTTAGCATGCGCTAAGCAGTTCAGAAGTTTTGATGAATGACAACCTTACCTACATATTTATGAATGTTAGTAATTATTTCGCGGAAAGCTATATAAAGGAATGTGGCTTTTATTTTTTGTGAAAACTAATTATTTTATTTTACAATTTAAATATTTTAATAGTAATTATTTTACTCGTGCTAGATATGCACATGACTGCATGGTTATTATGATTAAGAAATATAAAATATATTTTATAGACTGATTTTCTGATTCCAAGCGTTTGATAGATAGGAATATAAATTAAAATGCAACTGTGCAAAGGCACAAGTATGCTTAACAAATTCAAGCACAAAAAAAATGTACATAACTTAAACCTTATGTTCAAGAGCAGAGAGTTTACATTAGCATTAAAAGTTGACGAGTACTGGGAATATTTGACGAGTATCCGTACAAATCAGACGACTATTGGTACAAATCGCCCTTTTTTTACTTTTGCCTTAATAAGTATATAAACCCGTCAAAATTATTAAAAAAACATTAGTTATTTAGAATAACGAATAAATACTCTATCACCTCATGCAAAAATTTTCATATTCTATTGAATATTTAACACACAGTAGCGCTTCAAAGTCAGTGATTTCCGAAATCCGACGACTATTGGTACGTTTACCTTACCACTCTAAGTAATGTAATCTGATACTGCCTATAAATGCAATGTCAAATTCCATACCAAATCAAGGCACACATTTCGGTATCAATTAATCGTATCAATTTAACAATTGAGCCAATGAAGCGGATTCCTTTGCATTAAAATTCTGCATAAAGCTATGCACTCAATACTGGCCATATGTTACGTCATCGATTTAAATATCTGTATTTAGGTCTATTCGGTTACAGACTTCGCTAAATGTATTGATTGACCTTCGCTAAGTTATTCTTAATCGGGAGCATGTGGCTATTGTAGACATAGCTTAATGTAATGCGAGATATTTAAGTAAGCTTGTTTGTTGAGCGAAAACTACTTTTGTTTCTAGAGTGTTAAGATTCATATTACATTGAAGGGTGCGTAGTCAAATAAGTAATAGGCAGATAAAAAATGTTGTCATTTGCTTGCTGTGTTTTTTTTTTTGTTAATAAATATTTGTTGCCAAACCATGTAAGAACGAGTTTGTTGAAAAAAGTCAATCCAGTTATGTACCTGAGGCCTGAGAGTCAATGTGTTGATAATTTTTGGTGTTAGTTTATATACGTATGTAATAAAGAACAAGTAATTATTCGTGAATACTAGAAAAAAAAATTGGAAACGGGGAAGCAAAGACTTTGAAATAATTATTTACGGGGAGTAACATACCTAATTACATTAATTACCGCTCATATTAACATTATTTAAAATATACTTTAATTATAACATAAAAGGCGTTAAAACAATTATAAACAGGAATGTAAAGTGATATAATTTACCTCTTCGTGTCCTTGCAGCTGAAATCATTACGACTGCATATTGCATCTGTCGCATAAACACAATATTAAAGTTGTATTATGACAACGCGGATGCAATTACAACCTCTTTTTAATCCTAGATTTTAAATGGCTAAAAAAGTAAGCAAAATAAATCTGTCAAAAAAGGAACAAAGAACATAAAATTCCCATCTTCATGAAATAAATGAAGATCGAGGAAGCAATAAAAAGACCGATTCATTTTTCACTTTACACAAACACAGATATTCAAATATTTATAAACGGCATAAAACTCTACTACAGAGCATTGTTTTCTTTTAGCTCAAGTATTCGTAAATCAAAGTTTACTATGTTTAGGTACGTTTACAAAGACTGCCTTTGAGATCATAATAAATCCAATAATAGGAATATGTTCCCATAAAATTATAAACCAACTCAAGGAAAACGAGTGCTTCTGAACTGTAAAAAATAACTAACTATACGTTGGTAATAATTGTGTTATTAACTCTGAGATGTGAAGTATTTTAATTATTAGTAGGTAATGATCTACATTGTGTTAGTTTCTAAGGCAACTTGCATATTAATGCAAAAATGACTGAGTACTTACATGCAGATAATGACACTGACAGCCTTGGCGTTACACGTTGTTCTGATGATCTTGATTTCGCAGACATGACAGTCAGAGAGCCAATTTTTTAATCTTCAGATAACTTTTATCTAAATAATATGTTTGACGTTATGATAGCGTTTGTATAGAACATATGTCTAACCGCTGTAGTTATTCCTCAGATAGAAGCTAACTGATGATTGGAAATCTCATCAAAACCAGCAATAAGCTGATCATTCAATATTAAACAAACAAATCAAGCGACATTAGACCTAGCTACTATAGAAGGAAAACCTTCATAATGTGTGAAAACACCATACAAACATTAGCAATGAAGAACGCATGTCATAGTCGTTATCTATTGCCAACACACGGAACCGCGGCACTCCGATAGTCTTGCAACTCGCCCTACTTGAGCACTGTTGCGATCTTAATACCACAATAGTGCGGAACCCAATGATATGCTGTCAAACAATGTCACTTTACAAGTTAAAACTTATGTCATAAGCATGAACAATAGCAAGACATGTGACAGTCGCGAAGGGTTTCAGAACCCTTTGCTAATCAAAATTGACATAGAAAAGGCGTCAATTGTTGTACTGTCGAAGACGTCAACGTACTTAGTGTGTAACTTCTTGTTTTCTTGTGTGTAACTAGTAAATGTGTGTTTTGATTTGACAGTATCTTGCTTATCATTGTTTTGTATCGATGGATTGTCAATAGTTGCCGAAAGTTACTTCGTCATGTGCCAACCCTCTTCCCGACTATAATTTGGGAATACACTACAAGTGTAAGTGTGTAGGTATATCTGACCGAATTTCCCTATTCATTTCTCTGTTGCTGCCTTAAAAGACTAAAGCAACAGATTATTTCCCTAATAAATAAGCAGTTGTACAAAAATACAATTCCACAAAGAATTCATACACCTTATTAGGTATCTTTCTCTAAAAGTAAGAAGAATTGTTCATGCAGTTATGTATAAGCGATATTCCAATATAAACAGTTGTACAAAATAATATAATTCAACAAAGAACTCATACATATCTTTCTAGAAAAGTAAAAAGAATCGTTCATGCAGTTTTCCCCACGCCTTGAAACTGTCTCCGTGGCGTAACCGATTGAATAGAGATTGTAACGATAAGTGACTTATCTACGACGTTTCACTTATATCGTTCCGCTGACTTAGCACGACGCAGAGAAATCAATTTCTATCTTGATAACACGCTGATACTACAGATATAGGAAGTATTAGATTGTGGGAAATGCATTTTAGGTGCCTGAGTGAGTGTGTAACAATTTTGGTGGCTAGTTATTTATGTAAGTAAATAAATATGTCAACAAAACGAATATGGATAATTATCTGATCTTTACTTATATGGAATCTCCACTCCAATAAGTTAAATATCGTAGTAGGATTTGTAGTTGCAATTTTCCCTTAACATTATTATTTTGTCAAATCATTAAAGTTTTACGCTAAAAACAATAGCAGGATGTTCAATTATTTATACATATTTCCCGTTTCCGTAACTTTCCCACGTTGTACTATGTCAATATCCATGTATGTACGTACATATGTAATAGGAGAATACTTTTACTAGAGTAACTTAATGTCTAACAATAAATGGTAGAAGATAGCTGCCTTAAATCCTACAATAGTCGACCTTTAGCATCCATCAAAAACATTCCACCCAAAGTATTCGAATTATATTGCCAATAAATCTCAACAAGAAATCCGATAAGAAACCGAAGCATCTCAAATATTCAATAGCTCTAACCCTAACTGAAGGGAGGTTTTTCAACATGAGCCGCGCTACTTGCCTCTAGACACCGATAAGGCGGGCCGCACAGGGGGAATGTTCTGTCAGTCGTGACACGACGCCGTCAGACAGCGGGCATACGACACATGACGCGTGTCATGACGTAAAATGCTACGAGACGGCATCATACCCAATGAAGCTTCGAGAAAACAACTTGTAAATACATCAGCCGGATAGACACTCGATCGCTTTTCGTGAATAAACAACAGTCTTAACGATCACATAAACAATGATTTGAGTAACCTTAAGACTTTGATATTGTAGATGCCATAACTTTCTCTAGCGACAAGTTTCCACGACGCGAAGTGTAATTAACAGCGATTGCGTGTCCCCGGCAATGTTGCCCAATGCTGTCTGCCTTGTCCCATAATGTCACGGTACATACCGAGTTTCCATGGAAAATCAATAGTCATTACAAATGCAACAACATATCAAATATCGACCTCGTAAATATGCATCACTCTCTCATAACGTTCGAGTGTTCATCAAAGGTTACAGCGTTATTGAAAACACGAGTAAATACCCTTTATTTACATCAACGCCGTCGTATTTTCATGAAACTAATAAAAACACTCGTTGTTTCAGTACATTACGTCAACGACTAACAATATAAAACGATGAAAGTAAAAAATGGGGTCTGACTGGAAAGCGGCGCTTGTTTATGTGCCCAAAGAAAGGTCACCCACGGATATTATTCGTAAAGCCACGTAAAACAACTGAAAATGTCGGTGAAAATTGTGAAAAACTGTGGGCATTCGAGAGTGCTTCCATTTCGCCGGGTGTAATGCTGGGAGCGCGCTCCTCAAATATTAAACAAAACTGTAGTCGCGCCAACGAGCTCATACAAATTGAGAATACATAATGTAATGTTTAATTTTGTACCGCGATGGATGAGTTACTGCAATTGAAGATGTTACTAGTTTCGTACCTTCACAAGTAGGACGAGATATCGATATCGAAGAGCATCAAGTTTGATTTACATAACCAACCCGTTTTTATGTTGAGCTGCAAAGTATATGGTGGAGAGAAAATTGAAACCGAAGAATTTCCATAATTTGTTATATTTTATGGGATAGCATTGCTTTCAATGTAATAGCAAAACCATGTCGGCCAATACTGTAGTAAATTTTAGTTGATATTCAAGCATTATTATAATATGCAAGCGGATGTATGGAAGTGGCCTAAATACGAGTCACCGCGAGATCGTTGTGGCTGCTAAGAACTGGGTTTAATGGCAGTTAACACTTCCTTTTCACATTCACATAATGTTTCTTTTTCGTATTTGACTGTGAAACGACTATTAAACTTTAACACCTCGTAAATTCACATAATCACACAATTGCGAATAATTCTACATACATATATGACTTAATCAATATGTGTAAAAAAAATAAAATTCGTTTTTACTGTGTAAACACTTTTATTATAAAATTTTATCTGTGTGATTTCTATCATAGCAATATAGTGCCAAAATATGCTCTAAAGTAGATACCGTAAAGAGTAATTACCGCTCTACAATGCCAAAAATGGCGAGCCACTGTTAAATGATGATGACCAGCGCTATAACAATTCCCCATCACGTCGTCAGAGAGTTGACCATAAATATGAACCAGGACCAGTAAATTTAACCTATAAATATCATGGTTAATGTAATGGGTAAATGGTTGGCATAGGTAAGGAAGCGTCCCTAGGGCTTAACGACAGAAATGAAGGACTGTGCAACGGCTGGTTATAAATAGACTAAGGAAGATCGTGAGCCCATAAAGTAGAGATTAAACTACAGATGGATTAGATACACGTGCGAGGAATCACAGATTTAGATACAGTTATGTTTAACTAAATAAGATTTGAAACTTGAAATTGCAAAGCTCGTGTTGTATGCCTTTTCACGTGAAGCTCTGGATAGATCAACCATAATAAGATTTGCATCCACATCTCATCGGCATTTGTCATTCGATCCACAGAGAAAAATAAACAAGCATTTTTTTTATTATTTTCCCTACCTTAATGGATTAGGGAGGCTCAGAAGGTAAATCTTGATTTCCACAGAAAAATTAAATAAAATACCAAACCAAGGACTACGGATATTGTAGGAGGAAAAAGAGGCTTATAAGCGAAAGTTATTCATATAACGATAAGAATTCTGTCCACATTTTCTTCAATGAAAGTCATGACGGATTGAATATCTCAGATTTAAGTCGGACAAAGTCGACTATATGTCAAAAGATTTGGTTGTTTTCATACGTTATAACAAAACCAGTTTGCGTAGGTACTTACATATTGAAAGGGACTCAATAACACCAGGGATATTTATTTCGCACACTTATTGCTTTCATTTCTTGTTCGCCCTTTGGCATTTGGCGCGTGTATTATGCAAGGTAATCCGATTTGGTCTGGAGGCAGACAGTATCAGATATCTTTTTCGGTATAAGTGTGTATGTATAGTCATGTGCTCTAGTAAAGTGTTTTGTACAGGCATCTTTGTGCTGGTTTCGAGGGATATCTGGATTCAAGTACCTCGCGATTGAAATTTTAAAAAGGACTTTCAAACAAATTCAAACAAAGAACCAAGTTAATGGTCTAAACCTGGTACATTTAAAACCATGTTTTGTAATGAGGTTGTATATGTTTTTCAATTAAGTTATTGAGCCAGAAATCAACCTGGATGTATCAGCTAGTTTTGAATGTTAATGCTACATGTCATATAATATATGTTAAAATGAAGGAAATATATACTCATGCCTATATGAAAATAGAATGAATGAAATTATCCTGAAAACTTCGAACACAGATGCAGTAGCCGGAGGGCTCTCATCGTGCGCATTGAACTTTAATTCAATTGATACAAACAAAGCGCTTTGAACGCGTTAATTGAATTTGTATGAGTACCAATATTCACTTACGTATGTATTTTTTATTTAAATGGTGATTGAAATTATTAAGAAATGATTATTGTCCAAATTTAAGTCTTGAATAATTAAATCGTTTGTCAAGCGCTTTGTCTATCAAATATTTCACCAGATCTATCCGCCCTATGAATCTATCTTCTGTTAGGAAAGTTTTAAGTTTCCCCACAACCATTTTCCTTGACTTCCAATCCAGTCAGCAGTTTTGGTTGCTTAGATTTCAATTTGTGAAGGAAAATTCTCCTACTGTGCAGGTTCTTTTAAGGCCTTAAAGTAAATGGAGGTTGTTTTTAGCGTATTTTCATACTAATTTTTAATGAGTGAAGTTATTATCCTAGCTGTAATTATCACATCTATGTATTACTGAAGTGACGTAATCCAGAATGGCATAAACACGATGACAAGAAAACACAAGTTGCAAGTAATGGACTTGTAAACAGTTTAGGTAAAAAATACGACTCGAAGATTGCTAAAGCCCAAAACAATATATATTCTGAAAAATGGTAAGTATAAAATAACCATGTAATATTTCAACTATTTTAATATGATTAATATTTATAACCGTTTTGACAGCAAGTATTAGATATAAAATATAATATCTAAATATTTTTAAGGTACACAAATTTTCTTTCAGAAAACAAACACAATTGAATCATACAGAGGTCCCCTACTTTCAAGACACACACTTATATGCAAAGTTAGTCCACAAATTTTTATCTGCAGCGTGTTTTGGCAAGACAACCCTTGTCATTTATTGCACAAACAACATCTCATAAAGAATCCGTATCTCGGCATGAAAAGCAAACTTTTTACAAAAGACATCGGTCTGGCACGAGACAAATCTCAACCACGTCCTCTTTACGCACCAAGAATAAAAGATGAAGAGGAAAACGCAAATTAAAATAACTTGAAAACTTGACACAAAAGTATATGTGTACTCCGACATTATTTTGTTCACAAACTTGTTATTTCTATGCTGTGGGAATACGTCTCACGTTTTCATTCAGCATGATACTAAATTCCATTGGGAACAAACTACATAAATATGCCAATTGATGATGGATACGTTAAAAAGATTAAAGCCGTAAGTAGTTGCGATATCGAATATAGCATCAATAAGTCTGCAATCGAAGAGATAATAATAGCTACGGTAACTCTCTCAGCTATTAATATATGAAGACAAGATATTCTAGCAGTCTTGTGTCCAGGAATGAAAATAGTGCATGCAAAACATACTACTGATCCTTCCGCATCATTTGAAAACGAGATCTTATTTAAAGACTGTCTAGTTAGCCAAGTGATCATAGCTTCTGGCAAACCATGGTCGATTAGCATGATTATTAATAATAATAAATCATTTATATATTATTGAAAGTTATTGTCATTATATATTCAATGGCTCTTATTGTTACAAGGGTTATTATTTACCTTTACTAGTTACCTTCGTCGGTTTATCATATTCCATCAAATTGTAGGCTTGATCGACTCAATTAATTTGAGTAACAGGCTGTTTGTCCCTGGTTAATTGAATGAATTGGATCGTGCTCGCCCCTCACCGGTTTTGCCGACACTCGCAAACAATTAACTAATTAATATACGTAGATATGACCGTCGATTAATCCTGCCTAATTCAATTGATTGATTCGATTTTAATAAGAGGATGTTCTGTAATTTTCCTTGAGCGAAACAATAACTTTGATTAAGTAGAGGTAACTCAAACTTCACTAAAAGTAAAATGAAATACGTTGTCCAAACCTGTTTATTTTGAGATAAGATAATTTAACTAGATACTAGTTAAAAAGAAAACGTTAAAATAAGTCAATTGAGCTGACGTTTGATTGAGTTGACACAAAGTATTCTAAAGACCAATTATGAGGAAATAAAACATACACAAACTACAAAGAAAGGTTGGCCTTTTGTGTTTGAAAGACTGTTCAACGATCAAAGGTAACTGGGCTCAGTAACATCCGATAGCAGAAAGTTATAAACTCTTGATGTTGGCCGTCAACAGTTTAAATAAGAAGAAAAGGCAAATTAAATTGTTTGTAAAATAAATAGGATGTGTCAATCAAGGGTTTTACCTACATTTGCGGTTTCATCCAAGGGAAAATTCCGAATTCTGACGATCTCAAGTTATCATGAATTTTTTGTATTGCTAAGTTTCAACATTTGTGTGGCAAAGATGTGGTCACTAATGTGTGTTTGTGTCACGCGTCTGTTCTCTTATTTGCCCATAGCTGCAGGTTTGAAGGTCCCATTGTGAAATAAATTGTATTTGTCAACCGAGAGCTAAATTGAATTCGGAACTTGGATGACTTAATATCCTCCAGCCAGCACTTATCGAGTTATCCTCATATTTCATGGTGCTGCCAAAATGTTCGAGTTATTTGTGCTAAAAGTTTATACGGAGTAGATTTCCAATTCGTAGTTAAATGTTTTCTTGCAAACGGCCGCGTCAGCAGAAGCTATAACTTGAATTGCCACATGTAAGTCGTGCCTTCACCTCTTGGAGTATAGTTAAATGCAGCGAAGTCGGTCGTTGGCCTGCCAGCTATGACGTCAATCGTGATGTTGCACCTCTCGGCTTGGACGTACAGCAGATACTTAAAGCTTTACGTTATTTATCCATGCTGAAATAATCGAGGACAACAATCGGGAACACAAAGGAATTGCCAGTTCTTTGGTGTTTTGCACTTGTTTCTTGTTTCATCTGATTTGAAATCTCAATTCCTTTGATGCGTGAATAGTCGCTACTTTTTTTATGTATTGCCTCCATTAGTTTACTGTACTTGAGGTCAGTGACTTTATAGCGGAGTGTTTTTGGAGTACTTTCAAATTGCAAACATAATCAGAAACGGTAAAATGTAGGTTAGTGTTCAGATTGAGCAAACAGCAAGTTTATGATTGTTTGGCGTGACGGTAAACATGCTATCTTTAACGCCAACATGCGTTGTTGATAAATACAAACTGCTTTTAACGTCTCCTGGCAATTGAATCTAATCACAGTCTCGACATCCAGTCTAGTCGTAAAATGTGAAGCGTTTAGATTGTGAGTGTTCACTCTCAAAGACAAACGTATCTCTAGACGTTTAATTGAACACTCAAAAAGTTTTATGCCTCAATAATACAGTTTCCAAATGGAACAGGCCTATTGTGACTCACTTTATCTGAGGAGTACCACACAATAAAAAGTGGGAAAGCTAAATTTTATTAGAAGGAAGAGTGCTCCATTCTGTTCGACGTAAAACAATTTATTTTGCCCTTCGGTAAATCATTTTGTGGAAGCGTCCTTGGCTTGGCGGTGAGACTGGTGGCGCGCTCGGTTATACGCATTTAACTGAGCTAAATGAGTTTGGAGAACAAGGGAGCTAATTCAATTATGGCAAGTTGTGCGGCTGTGTTGTTGTCGGCGACACCGTGTTCACAAAGTATGTTCAGTGTTCCCGTACTTCTCTGTTGACGCGATACGGTAGCCTCCAATCGGCTTCAGCTGAAATCGTAACACAATTATGTGTACACGTGCCGATGTTTCCTCGTATTTCATCGCCACTGCAAATATGCAAATAAATTGCCACTGAAAATAAAATTTTATTGAATTTATGTTTACGCGGTTTACGATCCACGTGGGTGGTTCGCGTTCATTCACTGATAATTAAATTAAATATAATTGAGTAACACTTTAACGAGCGTTTGTTAACGAATATCTTAATGTGAATTCCACGGTTTACTGAGTTCATGATAATCAAAAGGCCACATCTAGCAATAAATTTAACTATTGTAACACTTCATGTTGTAACAGCCTGATTAAATTTGCATTACGCTGCTCCAAAATTACCGTGTTACTTGGAAGCAATTAATATCTCAGCTTCGTATATTAATTGCCTCGTGAAACATTTATTTATGTTCTGCGTCAATTTCCCAAGAGTTTAATGAACCGTAACTTTTGTCTATTGTTTATTTTTTTCCTTTAAATTTTCAGTATCAATCACAATAAGATTGAGTCCCTGACCTGCGCAATGCACTAAATAAAATTGTTTACTATGCATGAGGTCATTGTACGATAGCACTATTTTCATATGATAAGCTATCGCGATAGAGTTAAAACAAAACAAAGGCACGTGTGCGGTGTATGTTTATTTATTCATATACAATGTATCATAATATGGCACAAGAAAGCCTACTTAGTTTTCTTAATGACTAGTAGTCTTCTCTAGGAGTCGTGATTTACACCTTTCACCACCTTTTCAACACCTTTGCGAGAAAAATCATGCCTTTTCGCATTAATAGCGATAAATAGAGATTTAGAAGACTATGTTATTGTGTAAATTCAATGAAAACTACCCTTACAAAATTTTTTGACCGATAGGGATACATAAACTCCGAAAACTAGACCAAAACCCTCATAACAGTATAGTTATAAATAACCATACAGATAAATTATTCACATAATTCATATTCAGGTGCTACACCTACTATCCTTTATCTAAACCAACAGCTAGGACTTAGGTACAGGTACTAAACCTACAAACAGGTACATAGCTTAGAACCCAGCGACCGAGAAACCTAAGAGGGTCCGAATAATTCATGTCTTCACGTTCGTTTGGCCTTTGGCTTACCGCATCCTGTAGACTGTAGACTGATGAATATGTGGGCGACTAGACAACACAGAAATACCTACCTTTACTAGTACTTAGCTGCTTACGTCTTTCAAAGTTTACTAAGTCAATATTCTTGACTGAATCATCAAGATGTTTTTCATTGCTCTTGTGTATTTAAAAAGTTTTGACTATATATGGCCAGTTTTGATGATGCAGATTTGTTGGCGGTTTATCTACTAACTTTCCTAAAAGTGAATAGATAAACCACCTACAAAGGTGCTTAGAAACTGGCAATTAATCTAACAATAGCCTTTAACTATTAAGTAATTGTTTATGCCGTGTGTACCAATACTTATTAAACATTAATAATAATAGAATGACAAAGCAATTACATATGCATAAATGTACAATCGCGATACTTTATTGCAAATGTAATTGTAACTAAGTAACGTACATATAAATAAAGGATTAAAACCTTGAAACAAAATGCAATTACTGTATCGTACACTTTATACTCATCACAGGCCCGGATTAAGGTGAGCAAATTAAATAACACCATCCTCAACCTTGCATTTTTCAACATATGAATAAATACACATATTTATGAAAAATTTACTGTTTTCCCGCGTCAATTGGGAGCCTTTGTTACTTGAAAAGAGTATAGCTTTCCAGTACAGTAACAGTAAAAGAACTTTTCAAATCGGTGCCGTAATTTTGGAGCCCGTAGGATACAAATAAAAAACTATATCCTATTTATATTACCACAAATGGGGTGGAAATATATGGAAAATCCAACGCACTGATTAATCCAGAATCGGACACAATCTAGGTTAGACATCACAATATCCCAATAAAAAACTTAGAGAAATATTTCTATAACAAAGGAGTCAGGAATAGAATGAAGGTCAAAAGGACACGTGACGTTTTCCAATAAACGAAAACTTGGAATCCGAAATACTTCTGTAATTCCTTTATTGAAGCTTAACCTTTGAAACGGATATTTTTTATTACGTATCATATTAAAAAAGTCAATTGCTTTTGAAAATCTGTAGCCCGTGTTATGTAAGGCTAAAGTGCTCCAAATACCAGTGCGAGACAAATAACATTAGATTTATTTTCTCTCCTGTTATATTGGTTTGTTGACTTTTAGAAGCGGCACCGCGGCCTCGGTAGGTACACAAAGGCTCCAAAAAGAGCATGGTTTGATTCCGTCAGTAGAAGCCTGTACACTCCCGCACCGCAAACAGCGGATTACCATGTGAAGATTTCCCACTAAAAAAAGGTCTAAGGTTCTACAATCTAGAAGCTAGATCTTAAGATCATGCAGCTACAATGTCAGATCCGTCCCTGTACCGTGACTACCATGCAGGTACTTACGTGACTGTGATAAGGATCTGACCCGAAACTTGTTAAATTCGTGTGAAGTGGAGCGGGGTCACAGCTAATTGTTTTGACTATCAAACTGTACGTGATAAAAGCCTTAATACTATAAGCCAGAACAATTAAAGCGTATCTTAATTTTACTGCTGAATTCACTGACCAGAATTTGATGCGCGAGAAGCTACCCCTATAACCTCAAAATGAATACAATATGATTAAATCTATTATTTTGCATGCACTTTGAAGTTTATTTACAGTAAATAGATAAAAATACCTCAGAAGATCTGCCAAGTGAAGATGCATTACACTACTAAGATTAGGTACCTAGGTACAAACGCACGCGCGTTCGTACACTCCTTTTCGCCGTAATTGGATAAAAGGTCGAATACGTCATTTAAAATCCTGACAAATGTACCTGTGTGTACATAGTACAAAGTCGTATGTACCTCAATATGTACAATGAAGGAGCATGATACGCTTAACCTTCAATTTATATCCTTTGCCTGCGCACGTTATAGTACTTTATGCTTTGGTTAAATATTTATAGCGTTATACTTTTATTACGAGCGCCAGTAATTTTGCTGGGTTACGCTTTATTTATTTACGAGAAACGTATTACAGCGCTTTCATACTGGCTGATTTTCCGTTCGGTTTTTCCGTGCGTAGCAGCACTAGCAAAAATCTGTGGCGTGGTTTTTAACGCCAATTTTCTACGGACAGTTGTCAATTGTTTGCCAAGCCCTGTACAAGCCTTAGCATTGGCGCTCAGACAAAATCGAGCGGAAAAACGACTAGTGTGAAAGCGTTGTATGTTCCCACGCCGAGTACTAAATGTGGGAGTAAGATCCCTTAAAATGCGGTATGCCTATAAAATAAATATTGTTCTCGCTGTTTATTTCTTAATGGGTTATGATTACGAGTTTATGAATGTAATGACTATGACTGTACCTTTGGGAAGGCCGGTTATAAGCAAGATGTGGTTTAAGTACCTACCTATATATTTTATATAATGTTACGCATCGCAAATTAATTTATAGGTAAGTACATAATGTAGTCAGATCACATTGGCTACATATGAAAGCAAATTATACAAAGACAATTTCAATACAATAGAAGAATGGCAACAACAAACATTATTGTAGCCTCTATGTAACAACGTAAGATAGCCAAGTAAATCTGTACTGATATACTTAATAAAGAGGATTTTTTTTATGTTTGTATCCTGAAGGCTCCGAAAACACTGGCCCGATTTTCAAATTTCTTTTACTGTTGGTGAGCTACACTCCGCCCGAGTAAAATAGGCTATATTTTATCACGGTACATGCAGGAGTTCCTACGTGATGCGGGTGAAACCGCGGGAAATCGAATAGAGTTAAATTAAGCTATTTTTGGAAAGAAAAAATAAGAAATCTTTCTAGGTCATTATTTATTACTTCTATGCCTATTTGGATTCTATAATACCTAACACGAGAATTACGTAAACAGTAATCTATGATGAACGGAACGTTTGGCATCATGTTTATCGCGTTGTTTACAGAAAATGTTCAACAATTAAAGTTGCTTGTAATCGACAAACGGTTAACGGAGCGAAAAATAACGGTTGAGGTTAACCGTAAAATTGTTGCCCTACGCTGAACATTGACGGCTAAAATCGATGCTAACAAGTTTCTTCAACAACGTAACCAGTTTCTACAGATATGTTTTTGTTTTTGAATTCATTCTAAAATTAAAACAAACCAACATCGGCTTTCAACTTTAGAATCCTCAGTGTGAATCAATGAATCATACTGCTACTGCCATAATGCCTATTACTTAATACTTCCCTTACAGCATGCGTGTAAAAGAAAGATAAATAAGCGTGAAGCGTACATCCGACGCATCGATTAAGAATTTAAATGTCCAGTGTTTGGTCAACAATAAACTGAAGATTACGCACGATATTGACGTAACATCGACAAAAAACTTCAACATCCCACAGTGTGAGGATGACATAATTGGATAATAATCTTGTTTTTGTTGCTTCTAAGCTTATTAAATGAGCGTCGTTTTTCACCCCCATTTCACCGTTTGTGGGTAGATTGACGTCACTCGTCTCGACTCCTGATCCTAAAGTCTGGATCCTTATTCCAAAAATACTTTTGTACACGGATTTGCGGTATTTTTCTCACAAATTGGATTGATTTGGCCACTTCTGTGAACTGGAATTGACGAACTTATATTGGGTATTTTCGACATCTAATTGGTTCTATACCAATAACTTTTCAAAGCGCAGAATATGATTTATATTTTTATGGCACCTACGCAAAAATGGTCGTCTCAGATCTTATTTTCATACTTTAATATAGGTAGCAGAGTTACCTTTATTGAGTTGAAGTCGGAAATGTTATGAGTTTGTGATAAATCGGTTCTTTGTAGATAATAAAAATTTATAACACATCGTTAATATTATATCGGTAGCTGAAAGTTATGTTAAAAGGAAACTCACATGAAATCGATCGTTACCGTGATGTTGAAGTTCATAAACTATGATGGACCTTGCGGTCAGCGTATATTGTTTAATCTAACATCCACGGCAAAATAGTTTTTTACATCCGAGTAAAACTCATACTCATTTATTTACTATTTCACAACATTTTCAAAATACTCCTTCATTTTAATATGTGCTTACTCCAATCTAAAGTGCTCGCTAAAAAGGGAAAAACATCTCATTTCATTTCATCTTCTTATCCAACGTAGTGGTGATGTTAAAGCCATGGCTACACGTCTACTTCCCTTTATAATAACAAGCCAAAATTACCTTTCCTGTTCACTGAAGTGAGCGACAACCGTTTTAGGTCCATTCATACTTACCTACATATCATATTATGGAACACCCACACTTTTCAGACTTTTCAATTTTGGATTCACGAGTTTTTTATTTATTTCCGATGCATCGAATAACTTATTCACTCGATTGACTACTCGCTTGATTGGTTACAGTCGGCAATGCAAATGTAGCCTATATTGTTTTTAGTTAAAGAAAAACAAATTCGCTCAACCAGCTGTTTTATTTTTGCTAAATTACGCTAAGCAAATAATAGAAATAACATAACATGTTTGAAGTATATTTTACGTGTTAATCCGGTTATTAATGATCTCATTTATGTTAATAGGAATGTTGATTAAATTAATAAGATTGTTAAACATATATAAACAAAATTAGTAGGCAGGTAGCATTATTTTATACACGAACTACTTATGTTATAGGTACCTATGGATCTTAGCATATTGTGGGAGCTGACTAAGGAAAAGCTAAAGGAGTAATTTTATTAAAATTCCCATTTTAGATTATTTTAATTTCAATATTCAATCCAAAACTTTCTTCTTATGATATCTTACAGTAGCCCAGTAGTATATCTTTCAACAATGAACCTACAAGTTGATCCGCCTCCCCGGAGACCTAACTAACTCGTCCTAAGAAAAAAGTGGCTTCTTTCCTTTTCAGTAAGTTAGTTTCTTTTGTGCCAACTTTTATCGACATTCATTGCCCCTTAGAGACTTGTTTAAGTAACAAAGATATATATTTTGTCTCTTAACTAAAATTTACAATTTCAAATAAAAGCTGAACTTTATGACTTTGTGTTTTTTTTAGTAGTTTAACTCTACAGAGACTACAACATATAACATTTCTACTGGAGTTTTTATCGTCTTCAGAAGGCATAGTTACCTATTTGATACGACGTGTTTTTTGTCGGGAATAGAGAAAATTATGAGTATTACCTACGTGTGATTTTCCAAGAAAATAACTCATTATAAAAATGTAGGAAAATCGCAAAAGTACATTATATAAGTATTTCAAAACATTTTGCACATGGCGACGTTACATTTAGCCCAGGCTATTTCATTTCAAAGGTCACGCGAATAGCCATAATCGATATAGCATTAAATATGATAAATGCTGGCTCGTGCCTGACGTCTGACTTATCATAGATATTATCTAATAATGCTAAAAGATTAGCCTACTGAATCTCATAAACAACCCTTGTCTTTGAGTTAAACTCTGCCTTTAAAAGAAAATAAAACTTTGAGAGTGGTACCTACTTGCTTTTTTAACTATTTATCTCTTTTGTTTACATTCAAGATGTTACAAGACTCCGTTACCTTAACAAAATTGCATTCATTCACTGAAAAATCACTACACACCAATGCATGTATCACTTCGGCAAAGATATTGTACTTATGTGTCGAAATTATAAAAACCAGGAAAGTAATCTACCATTTTGACTACTGCCATAGAAGAACTGACTTCCTCAATCCATATACTACACATTCATTCATTTCATATAAATTCATTTCAAATAATGTCCAGAATACGGCCACTGCCCACACTACCGAATGACGTCAATTAACAATGCTTGCTTTCAGTAACGCCGATGTATCCCACGGTTTATCGATCGATACATTAAATCCTATTGAACCCACACGCTTATCATCGTAGCGAGCACTAATTCATCTCCAAGCTATTCTTAGTTCATTCTAAACGTCTATTTATATAATATTTTGAACGAGTTATTTTCATACTTATTTTTTGATGTTTTAAAATAGTTAAATTAACAGTTTAATGATATTAAGTTGCGCTTAACATAACGTTGAGATTATGAATAAGCAAGACATTTATTTGAACCATATGTCTTTCCAGGAATTTGAATTTTAAAGTCTAAAAACAGATTTATTCGTAAGACACAATTTCTTAAAACATTGTCGAAGTCTCAATCCCTCAAGAAAGCACCAACATATCCTAGATAAATTGTCGAACTTTGCGTCATTAATATGGAAAGGTCGTAAGTAATGTAGCGTGTCTACATAACTTACAACCTTAACATATTAGCTAAACAAACAACATCTAGAGCCAGTGGCGCAATAATTACTTGAGTTTAATTATTCGCACCATTGCCCAATTAACCCACTATTACAGAAGGCATTAGGCTAACCTAACTCTTATTTTTTCCCGAAATAGGGCTGTCCGATGAACCACCGTATGTTTTTCCAGAAAAACTGGCGCTATGAAACCCTAATATTTTTTAAGTAGGTATCTGATAAGGAAAGTACTATTGTGCCAAAGCAGGCAACAGAGGACAATGCTTCATACATCCCTAAGGCATTTGCGGCAATATTGCTCAACCAGCATCGTTCTCTTCATGGCTTTGATAATATCAAACAACTTCTATCGCACACTTTCGCACAATTTGATCTCGATACAAGTAAAATGCTCGCACAATAAACAATTTGTATTTCTTACAAAACTTTTGTTTTCTTTGAAGAGGAATTTTAACGCTACAAAGTCAAACAACGGAAGCTTTTACAAATATTTTCCTGTTTTCTTTTGATATTTAGAAGCCACCCTCACTAGTGACGTGACTGCGTAGGTAGAATATATCGACATTATATTTTATCCTACTATATATATATATTATAATATTATAAACGCGAAAGTTTGTATGTATGGATGAATGGATGTTTGTTACTCTTTCACGCAAAAACTACTGAATGGATTTTAATGAAACTTTACAATAATATAGCTTATACATCAGAATAACACATAGGCTACAATTTGTAAACATATTGTTCGAAATACTAAACCTGCGCAGACGAAGTCGCGGGCACCAGCTAGTTCGTACATAAAACGTTACGACGGCGTTTCGCTAATGGGGTAAACCATGATTTACTCAGTCAAGCTTAAGTTAACGATAACATAATCAGACGCATTCATTCATGGAGGCGAATGACCTTAAATATTTCCAAGCATGTCTAATTATTATTTATTTATATGCAAATCGTATCGTGATCAATGTTCAATGCGTATCTTGACTGTAAATCAAAGGTATGTAATTTAATCTAGATTCTAGATGATTAATGTGTGTGTAATTAAAAGTAAATCTGATAAATAATAATAAACAATTGTTAGATAATCTTAATTACAATGTGATAGGTTTTATCTTCTTTTTACCCGATTGCCAATGGTTATGTTTTTATTATTGAACTTTAATGTTGCTACGTAAATACTACGATTTTTTTAAAAAAGCCAAATCGTTAAAAAAATTACTTATTTCATAATATGTTTATTTCACTTAGTTATGAAGTAAAAGCTGCTAACGTTATTGTAAAATGTAACAAAATGTCAGAAGTAGGGGAGCTGGCGCCAAGTTGGCTGTCACTTTATCTGATACCTATCAGTAAACATCTCGTCACTACGTATCAACCGACTCGCGTATTTGCCTCCCCTCGTATTGTATAAAGTTAAAATAAAATAGGAATAAGAAGATTGGTTACTTTTTTATAAGCTTGTACGATTTACGGCCAGTTTCTTCATCAAAAGTTAAAGTTAAAGTAATGTCTAAAGTAAAAGTAACGGTCAAATTCGTTTTTTCAAGGCTAAAGTGACAGCAAAACTAATAGAAAAATTTAATTTAACCGTTACTTTTACTTTAGACATTACTTTAGCCATAACTTTAACTTTTGATGAAGAAACTGGCCGTTAATAAAGCCAAGTACCATTTAATATAAAATTCGTATCAAACATTTTCAAAACATATAGGTAAGTGCTTTGATTTGCAAATTAAGTCATGCTAATTGTAATTAAATTACCTAATATTATTTAATATTCAAACCCGTTTTGAGATAAATCCACACGTGTAATGCAAATCATATTTTTAAGAGGTAATTTGAAACTTATAAATGTCCGGAGTGTAAATTGCACAATTAACTTGAAGCAGTTTTTATTCTATGCTTGTTTAAAAGAAGAAAAATATTTATTATATTACGTAATTTAAAATTTTCCATTATTTTGGAGAGGTATCACGATGTTTCCTCATTATTTTAATACAGGCTTAATTATCAAACGCTTCGTAGGCGAAATTGTAATTAGGAGCGCTGTCCTGTCAAAGTTTCAAACCGAGGTGCCAGCTGTAGTTAGTTAAAACCTGTAATAAATTACCAAATTGCCGGCGAGGCAGTATTTTAGCTCGATACTCAAATTACATGTCACTAAATGGGCAATTTAAATAAATTGCGGTGTACAAATAAGTAATTTATATTTCACAGTCCCAATCGACGCTTAGCGTGGTTTAAAAACACTATTTGTGCACGATATGTTTGCAATTCGATTCTCAAATTACTTAAGTAGGTATAAAACTGTGTAGATCAGTTTAATAAGTATTAGTATTTCTACTACCAGATGACCAAACTTATAACAAAATTATTCCCTACTGTATTATACACGAACACAAACGTAGTACCTAACACCTATATAAAATTATAACCTTCCACAGAAATACAATTGCAAAGCTTCAGAAAGCTCCTCGGTAGTTCATAAACGGCTTTATAACACAAAGCTCGCATCCAGGTGTCAAGGCTTAAACATTAACAATACACCAGTTTGTCTGCGCCAACCTTCCCCTTTCAGCCCGGCTTTCATAACTCACTACAAACTATAAAGCTCGGGGAAGCTCACTCTTTCACTACTATAGTTATAGAAAGAGAACAATGATGTTCGACATCGACACCAATACGAGTTATAATAGGCCATAATAATGCATGGACGAAAGTGCAGTGCGTCGCAACTTTCTCCATATGAGCTTTGACAATATGGCAACCTCAGATCGAAGAAAATGGCAACTTATTATATTTTATAGACGATTGTTAAGCACAAGTTTATTGGAAAGATATAATTAGTATAATAATTAAATTAATTGTATTACGGGACTAGGCGTTGTATCTCTGTTGGGATGACGCTTGCGACCCCGAATTATACCTTAGTTTTGATAAATACTTAAACCAATTTTGCAAATCATATTTTTTGGAACCTTTTTGTACTGTACGTGGAAAACAATTACAACGGGTATATCTGTGTTTATTTTAGTTAGATAATAAAGACCAGTATAATAAGGACTACTTACTTATTTAAAACAAGTTTATTGCTCACCGTATTTTTATGTTCGCACGCAGAAATACAATATAATTCCCATACAATAGGCATAATAAGCAAGACACTTGTTATAAACGGGTTAATTACGAGAGGAAAAACAGCGTGACACTGCATTTTTTGTTACGACATCTTGTGTTGATATCACTTCGACAATAGTCGGAAGCAAATGTATTTTTTGTTATCTTTATGAAAATCAACACCACATTACCTAAGTGGTCATCATTGCATCGTATGACGAAAAACACCAATGCCAATGTGTTTTTCAAAAGGTTGTACCGTTCGTTATTACTGAGGGCAAAAAAACAATGTATAGGTAGGTTTCTGAAATGCATACCTACTTATTGCACAATGTATTTACTCAGCAGTAAATAATTGTATTGGCAAATAAATTCCGACAAAAGTTTCGTAATTAAATCAGATCGTATTCAATGACCCGTGCAAATTACAATACTCAAGTTATTTAAATAGGTACACCCCACAAACGGCAAGAACAGATAATTTTATTCAAATTATCACCCAAAGAGTAAAAATAAACTTGATAGGGTTAAAAATAACGTACCCTACTGACCGACCCGTTACGGTATATTGCGTAAACGGTGTTAAAAGTTTCGAATGCGGTCCGCGTCCCAAAATACCTGGGCCAAGTTCCCGGGTCCGCTGGGTTCAGCGTCCGACACGCGTGCGGCGGTCACCAGACGAACGGACGGACGTAATACGACACGACGTGTTAATGTACCCCGCACGTGACACGTCCAATGCAAACGTGATTTGGATCAAATTCAATGGTACGCTACACACAAATAAAGTTATTACACTATTTCACGTAATTCTAGAATTAATTTGTATTGTTGTCAAAATGCGTAGGCATCAACGATATATTTGTCTAATGGTTGTAACTTTCTAATTAATTTTCAAAAACTTTTGTAAGCAAACAAACAAATACAATAAATTATTCCGAAGTCAATTTATTACAGAGGTTTTTGACCAAACATTTATCAGACTGGAACTAATTATTTTGTTCCATGTTCTTCGAGTTTCAGTTGTTGTCGGAGTATGTAATTATAATTAGAAGTTTAAGTTCTTATTTCTGATACTTTTGCAGACTTTCTCTCAAGAATTTGTGTTAATTAATTTTAATTAGATTGACGTGAAATACTGTATCTGTATTTCAATTACAACTGTTTAAATGTCCATGAATTAGCAAAGAATGACGGCGATCTTCCATTATATATGATGAAACAGGGATTTGCGTAATTGCCTATTACCTGCATAATTATTATTATGTGGTAGATTCTTACTGAGTAGGCCTTGTTATAGCTATTAAAAGGCTGTAATAACCTCCTTCCGCAATCATGAGCCTTTAATTATTCATCTCTTGAGATTGACTGGAGTACTGCTGGGGTATCTTATTAACTTTTTTAACTCAATTACCCTTAGCGATTTGCTGAATTTGTTCGACCCTTAGATAAGAGATAAATCTTGCCCAAAACTCTCACTTTTTAATAGAGGAGCGAGAAGGTATACGCCCTTAGAAGTGTCTAATCTAAAAATACTTGTCTAACTTCGACTGTCGATTGATTACCAATTTAGCAGTAGATATGCGTAAAGGCATGCACTTAACTAAGTTAGCAAATTGCTTGGTATTTGCGTTAAGTTGAAGTTGCGCAAGTTATCTTGACGATTGAACATTGGACTTTGTTATATATTTCTACTTGTGTCAATCGTGATTATTGAAAATATGCTTAGATCAGCACATTAAGTACAAAATAATTTCATTTTTTATTTTCTTATAAGTAGCAGGGGAAAGAAAAGTAATCCCAGTAATCGCAGTGTAATCGCTTATAAGCGATTCACTTCTTTTCTCTGGCTGTAAATCCCTTTTCATTTGGGGTCAGCCCTCCTCATACATTTACTCCACAAGCCACAATTTTATTATGTCTGAGGGTCCACATTAATTGTTTTGAGGTCACTCTTAATGGTCTAGCTCTGAGTGGCCAGTGGTCGAACGACCTCTTTGCTTGATTACAAGGAAACGACCAAAAACTGTGATTAAATATTTTTACCCGACTGCGCCACGCAAAGAAGGGTAATGCATTTATGAGCCTTTGAATACATGTTGTACTTTTGTGGTACTCGTATAGTGTGGGCCGATTTTGACAAATTGACACATATTTACGACCAGCTCAATTCCAATTCAAAATGTATGTCAATCAAAGCATTAATCGCACTTACTCAAAACTGAGTTTCAACCATCATTTCACCACTTTTGAAGTCCAAAACATACTTCCCACTTTCCGTTCCCCTATCGTAGGGTCCCAAAAAATAAAAGTTAATGTCCCTTGTCACGAGGACTAATGTTGGTTACAAATGCGACGCGATAACACTTGCTACGAAATTACCAGTAGTTTCACAGTTTGGGCTTTCACGCTGAATCGCTTTTTCTGGACCGTCCTACAGTTTTTCGACACGTTAGGAGCAAAATGCTGTAATTAATTGAAGGATTTTGTAGCCAGGCGCAAGTGTAAAAAATCTAACGTAGAAGCCTAATGGTCTAAAATCCTAGTATTTATCTTAGACTTTTTATTCCTTTATTGTACAATACCTTTATAAATCGTCCGCTATGAATAAGCCGACATGGATGGATGTTCATACATCCATCAATTTTGAGAATATTTCAGTAACTTAGACAACGCCTACATTTTTGAATACTTACCTACCTACTTAATTATATAACCATACCACACCAATTTTAACATATTTTATATTTAAGTATTACCATTTACATACTGATAAAATTGTAATAAAACCTGAAATATCTAATATTAGTCTGTAACTTGTTTCAGAATGCCAGCGCTCCGGTTGCTGGGGCGAAAATGGCTGGCAGCCTCAGACGACCTCGTGTTTCCGAGCATCTTCGAACTACTATTCAGATTTGTTTGGTAAGTACTTAATTATCTTCTGTATATTATGAAATCTGTCTCTAATCTATTCAAACAAGACTTACAGATTTTACACATTTATATTAGTAGCCAATGCTAGCTGTTTTTTTCCCGACTTTTAACCACCGTCCCCGAGGAAATTCTTCCCGTATCCGTCTGAAATATACCTAGCTTATTTTACTCAGGGATACTATACTTAGCTTCCTAATTGTGACAGATTTTTTCCAAATCGGTTATAATTTCGAAGCCTTTAAGATACAAACAAAAATATGTTTTTTCTGTTTTACATATTAGTGTACGCAGGTAGATTTTTTTCAATAAAACAGTTAAATACGTTCAAAGTTAATAGGAAGCTTGACTCCAGCGAATATATAAGGTTAGTGACCGGCCGACACCTTTGGCACAGATGACGATGAAGTAATACTTACACCGGTTTATGCTGTCCTGGTATAT
This sequence comes from Helicoverpa armigera, assembly GCF_030705265.1. Classification (NCBI taxonomy): domain Eukaryota; kingdom Metazoa; phylum Arthropoda; class Insecta; order Lepidoptera; family Noctuidae; genus Helicoverpa; species Helicoverpa armigera. The sequence continues at coordinate 7,962,687 of NC_087128.1, forward strand.
TAAAAACAGTTCCGTTGCCAAGTTTCGATTAATTCCAATTAATGAATGGAAATTTGTTTATTAAAAAAAAAAACTTAATTTTCATTTAAAATGAATAAAATAGGAAGAAATTAATCGAACGCATTTTTGTTCAAAGACTAAATTAAATAATCAATTACGCTTCTGTTTAACACGTGATTATTATTTATCCGTTACCTATATCATATATGTATCTATAATAAATAAGAACAAAAAGTAGTTACAGGGGAGAACGACGTCCGTTATCAATTATTTATTGACATCAACATAATGATGGGATTTTATATGAATGGATATTTACAACATTATTATAAACAAATCAATGTAGTCTGCAAATTGTAATTAATGCTTTACACCAAATACCAAACATATTTTTATGTTAAGGATAAATATTATCAATAAAAGTACGGTACCTGTTCTTAAAACAAAAAGATACATAATTGCATATGGTTAATTAATTTATAATTATAATAAACAAATGCAACGTACTGTTTTGTATGTTGTTCAGTCACAACAAAAGCAAATAAGGTTAGGTACACGTCATTTAAAGTTCGAACGGAAATTCAAATTAGGAATGCATATTCTAGCCTCAGATCAATATTCTAGCTATATAAAACAAAAAACACGCGCAAATTATGACAGTAGGTACCTTATATACAACTATGCTATATTGTACATTTTATTTCCTCTATCTAAAAGGAAATATAACATTTAGAACTAGCTAAGTGAATGCTCTATTATCGACGAGGTAAAAGGCGAGTGGTAAACAATAAAATAGCCATTGACTGGAGTAGCGGCCATAAACTAAACAGACCACAATACTCAACGATCATAACCTACGAATGATATGCGAAATCTCATAAGCTTTCGTATCTAAAAATATCTGCGCTATTCTGAGTTATTATGAACCTGTCCTACTTTGACGAAACCGTTCTGTAATGGTACATCCACCTACTTATATTTCTATTATAGGTAGTTACTTATATTTTGGTAATTTATTACTTCATGCTTAAGGTCGTCTAAAAATAAATGAGTATTTTTAACGCAATTAACAAAAACAGTTCTATATTTACTCCGGACTAAATATAGGTTCGAGTTGGTCGAAAACATGGAAATACAATGACATCCATTTAAACATGACAGTTACCTACTTCTTGTGACCGCGATATGTGAGGATATTTGAGGCCGAGGAGTTACATCAGTGACTCACTTTCACCAGCCAGTTCTATCTTAGATAAATAATTAAAAGATATTGCATGAACTAATCAGCTGTGTTCGATTTTCAAAATAAGTAATTTAGATATCGAACACGTCCCCTAAGTGAATAGACAACTATTCAAATGAACGAATGATAACAATGTTTGCCATGACTTGATGCAAATTGTAGATTTACGATATTGGCATAAAACAAAAGTAGTTCCAACATTGCCGATAGAATAGTTCGGCATAAAAACTTTGCCAATAAATTGAATTTCCTTAAGCATAAACCGATACATAATATTCGATAAAACGCTCTCTTCGCGAATAGCGTTTGACAGCAAGTGTAAAAAGAAAGAGCTAGAATATAAATTTCTCTGAATCGGAATAAAAACTTGTAAACTAAAAGGAAAAGTTGTAAAGAATATCATGAAAGAAACTAATTTAGTCTTCCCTTCATCAAATTCAATAACAATGATGAAATTAATGAAGGTTTCATTGAATCAACAGAGTCCAGCGTCCAGTGAGTTGAATAAGAATAAAATTCTGAGAAATTTTTGAAAAGATAATATTAACGTTTTCTGGGCTCTTTTTAGATCGTAAATATAATTCGAGAAAACCGATTTGAGGGTAAACACAGTCTCGATTTGTTGTTCAAACATGGAGCATAGACCTTCGGCACTCGTAGCTCACTTGTTGCGAACCACATTAATATGAATGAGCTTTCCCTCCCAATTCTGGCTCGCAATTTCTCTGCACTTCAGTCGACCTTCGAATCTCGGCATGATTGCTCCGTAATGGGTTTTAAATTGTCGCAATATCCAGCGCTTGATTGACCGTTCGCTATTACGTTTGTAGCCTAAATTATTCAATGAGAGAATTACGACTTTTTGTAAAAACCGATTTAGGTCACTAGGCTTCAATATTTACGCTTTTGTTGTACAAAAAATGTTAACTTTCTTTATTTGAGCAACAATTTATTTTGTATTCGTTGGTCTCGTTAGCGCTACAGACGTTTGATGTGAAGTTCCACACATACGGCTTTCTTTCCATTGAGCACGGCATACCATTCATCACAGTTTCATTAGGCTGTTTATTTACAAGATACATCAGCTTGATTTAGGTTGAAAAACACTTTTGATGTTTCGCGAGACGTCAAAACAATGCTCTTTGTGGCCGGATTATGTTTTTGGCTTTTACTGTTGATGGGATTTCTAGAAACGTCTTACTTACTTTGCTTAATTTTACAGAAGAAAAATGTTATTTAAGTCATTCCTTCCTTAACAATTTTTCCAAAGCAAGATTTTTTATATTTATTTTTACTTTTGTCCACAGGCTAGTGCTAATAGCTCTAGTAGCGGAGGTCCTATATCCAGTCACATGGCAGTGCCAGTCAGAGGGCTGGCAGGGCGGGGCGTTCGTGAGGTTGTACCTCTGCGGGACTCTCGCGCTGCAGGCCGCACTCATGCTGCTGTTGGCAGCCCTGGCTCTGCAGTCCGCGAGAGGCACCATCACAGACATCGATGCTAGGAAGATGGTGTCACCACTGCTTCTTATAAAGTAAGTACCTGGCTTCAATGGAAGAACTGCTGACCTGAATAACGATCCTACTCAATGTGCATACCAAAACATGAAATGAAGTCACTTAATCCGTCCATTTGGTTCCAAGAGCCCTTGGTAATGAATAAAAGCGATATGCGTGACCGAGAGCTCCCTACAGGGCTTAAGAGATCGCAAAATAAATAATAAACAAACGATGCAAATATTTACTCTGCTTTTTATAACAAGCACTGACGGAAATCAAACAATAAATAAAATCCAATATAAATCTTGTTTATTGTTATTTTCTAGTAAATAAATAAACATAACTTAATCATTTTCTGCGTAGATATAAACAGTGATGCTGGCTTGTTTACGTTTTCAGGTCGGAATAGAAGTGTTATAAATATAACTGTTAACACCTAACGCTCGTTGTATTTTCTCTCTTCACAAAACGTGGTTAATATTACTTTCTCTATTGAACGTAGCTGGTGCATTAGGAGTGGCAATAAGTTTCTAATCTGAGGCGCTAATAACCCACAATAGTTGAGCGTACTCACGTCACCGCTACTCATAACTCTTAATCATTTACTAAGAATATAACTCGCGTGCTACAGTGTTACACTCGGGGACAAAGAAACAATAAAACAATAAAGATGTGAAAACTTTTGTAAGCGAGTTGCGAAATGGCCAGCGAGCCCAAAACTTGCAGAAGTAGGTTTGTTGTGTTCCGCATTTTTTGTGCTCGCCATCACACCGCGCCTGGTGTTGGCACACATTTGTATTCTGGCATAGTTCGATTCGTTAATTAAAATAGCATGAGTGATTGGCGGATTTATTAACTCTTGGTTTACTAGCATCATCAATTTAGAATATCAGTCAACATTCGTTAAAGTTTATTATGAGTGTTACAGGCTCATATTGCTATGTAACCTCAGAATACTTTGGCGTTATCTCTCCATCCCTACATTGGTGTAATGTTCGACACTATAATATACTATTTTTAAGCTAACTACCTATATTTTTAAGTAGAGCGTCGTTATCATAATAAATGTAACATTGCAAAGCAAGACAACAATACACTAATAGATGTTCTTCAATCTTGACCTACTATTGGAATGCTGATATCCTGACACATAAGTCATAACAATTTATCTCTGTGAACTGTTGTGAAAGAGATAGGATTGAATGAACCTGAAATATTTTGTCTAATTGCTTATGAAATGTACATGAATAGATAAGAATTTTATTAGGGCTGCCCCAAAATAAATATTAATATTCAGGCAACATTTTGCTCAAAATAATGTAAATCCTCCTAATAATAAACTAGCACAAACTCATCACAACAAAGTAGACTGACAAGGAAACTTTTGTCTTCCATCTGCTCACTCACCTGAATTTTACGACCATCCTCACATAAACGTTTTATTGCAGAGTGCTGTTAGTGTTCCCAGAAACCGCCCTGAACGTCATGGGTACCATGTGGATGTTCTGCGAAGTTATACAATGCTCCGTCGAAGACAAGTTCTCCAGCATAGTCATACAAAGTGAGTAACTGTTTCACGGCCCTACAGAGTAAATTAGCGCGCCCTTTGTGGACCGCCTTTCAGCGAAGCACAATGAACGGCTTTTACTCCGAGACTGTACATTTTGTATGATTTATTCCCTTTTGTGAAAGAATTTAATTATTCATTATTATGTTCTTAGCTTTTGTGATCAATCAAAGTCTTGGGTCTTGGCTGCTGAATAGGCTACAGTTAATTATTAATGTTGGTTTAATTAGATATGAAGTTGAATTATGTTCAGTTACCTTCCTAAGAACAATTTACCATGGAAATGATACAAAAGACTTTATATAAGCTTACATTTTAAATTTTTTCGCAGGTATAGTCCTATTCAACTGGGTACAGCTAGGCCTGACGGTGTTCGGCCTATTCATGGTGTTCGATCCCCTGGGCTCAGTGAACTATGGCGACATGCAAGACACGCCCAACCAGGTTCGACACCATAGGAAGGTCACGGGATTATGGTCGAGGAGGTTCCGATGGGCCTTCTGTTGGCTGAAGAGAGATGAACATGGAAAGGAAGCTTTTCAACAAGTCGCAGGTAATATTCCATTTGCAGGTCCTTAGTAGAAGGTCTATTGGTTTCTTTAGTTCTCACTAACTGACTGACTCTCTCACTGACTCTCGTCAGTAAAACCCAGTGGGGCCCACTAGGGCCAAACCCTGTGGGATTGTTCTTAATAGTTATCGCGGCAAAAAAGGTCTATTAGATTGTGTTTTTAGGGTCTCTGCATACTGGCATATTTGCTAAGAGTCAGGATCTCGACATTTGTTACCTATTTTGTGAAGTTTTCTGTAAGCAAAGGCCGCTCTATTTATTTCAGCAATCCACAATACAATTCCGGAGACATATTTGATTACGTGAAAGTAAACAAACAGCCGACCTTTTCGCCCTACACAAATGTTCCGCTCTGATTACTGTAATCGCGTACACTATAATGCCACTACTTTACGTAATCGCTTTCCTCATTATTTTAATCCCAAACTGGAAATTTTGTAAATTAACAACGGAAGGATTAATTTACAAAGTCATTAAAAAAGGATTGTTCCTGGCTCGAAATAACGGAAAATCAAAAACTCGCACATAATATCGTTAAAGATCATGGAAGATTGAGTTATATTTATAAAAGCATTATCAAGATAAAGTTGCAAATAAATTGAATACAAATCTCAGCAAAAACGGTCATTTGCAAAGTGGTTGAAAGAAAAACCAGATTATTCAAACAGATACCGTTCCGCGCAATTTATCTGCATCAAAATGAGAAAACTTTTGAAACCGACCATTCATTCCAACTCTAAGTTGAATTTTATTATTTTCCTGAACCATTTAGCGTTGAAACTCCACCTGGTAGTTTTAATGAAGATACAGAGTACCTATAAATCGAGTTTTTGACAGCTGTCAAGCAACTGACGCCATCTTGAATTCCATCATACTCATCTTATCTCCTCTTTCCAGCTCTACTCAGTGCCCTATTCAGATCAACGGACCTAGTACCATCAGACGTGGTGGCCGGCTGCGTACTCCTCAGGGTACGACAGAAGAGAGAGACGAGAGAAATGAGGAGGATCCAAATGCTGAATGACGAAGAACCGATATATACCACGGATGTCAACAAGATATTTTCTGAGACCCCGCCGTGGATGAACTTGGAGGATGCCTTGCATTACTTGAGGCTGTCGATAGCAGCGTATGGATGGCCGTATGTGCTGTATCGACATTGCTTCACTGGTTTTTGCAAACTGGCGAGGCATTTGACCTGCTGTTGCTGTCGGTAAGTTCTTCTTAATTGATATTAAACTCTGGTCCTATATTACCGAAAATTACTTATTCTACTTTTCAGAGTAATCGTGTGTGAATGAATCTTAATACTTTTTTGTATGCACATATTTATCATCATTAGGTACAATAATTGATTGTCAATTGACAATCACATAGTCGTTAAGCTACTCTACTTATAAGATGTACTTTACTTTTCCAATGAAAGTGGTTTCTTTTAAATGAGGTGTTACAAGAACGACAATAAGGAAGCACAAGTAGGTAGGTACTAACGTCGATCCTATTTATAAAGCTGCACTAAACTTCCGTCATATAGGGTCATTTCGCCTGTTCGCGACCATCGCCCAGTTCGCGTCCATTTTGCCGATCTCCTTTAAAAAAACTTCGAAAACAAGATAATTAACACACCAATCAAACGAAAGATCATTACCGCTAATACGTTAATGTATAAGAGGCACGCACAGATAGACAAAAGTTCTGTGCGTCCAACCAATCCTTTTAGAAAAAATAATTAGTCTAGGCTCTTCAACAAGAAAGCGCAAACACGTTGAATTTTAGATAAAAATTAGTGTGCAGCGGCGTGTTTGATGGTAAGTTTTATATTGTTTTATGTGAATTTTAGGATAGATAGCTATTTCTACAGTTTAATGATGAATAAAGGTATAATGTTTTTTATGAATTTGGTAATGTTTTTTATATTTAACGAATAAAATAAGGTGGACGCGAATTACTACATCGAATTTTACAAAACTTCCACTTTGCGTCCACAATGGACGCGAACTAAAACTATCCTCTATACTAATAAACCAAATTGCGTCCACTGTTTTCGTTAAATACTTGCTTATAAAAAATAATTAAAACATGGGTACTGTTTAATATATTAAGATTAAACAGTAAATTTTTTAATTTTTTTTGTTATTTTAAATTAAAAATCAACATTATCATCATTTAAAATTCACTTTAAAAAAATAAAAATAATTTTTCTCAACATTGGTTTAAGTAACTTAAAATTAGGCAATTAATTTTGCAACTTGAAAAATAAACAGTAATCAGTTCAGTTAATTTTAGCCTAAAATCACAGGGAAAGACCCGCGTTGATTATAGTAAGTTTTTGGCCATATTAAATTAACAAACCAATATAACAATTTTGTGTCAACATACAACTAAAATAATTGTTGAGTCAATAAATTATCAGACAAGGTAGCATATTCTTGGCATATTTTTTTTATCGATTTATTCTTCTCTCGAATATCATTTAATGCTTTCTTTAAGTCTTCTTCTGTGTATGTTGTCTTTTTCTTCTTTTTTCCTGTATCCGAAGAACTTATCTTAAATGAAATTACTTAATATATTAAGATTAAACAGTACATTTTTTTTATTAAGATATATACGTGGTTATAATTAAATTATATTTTTTTTATGAAGATATATACGTGGTTATAATTAAATTATAATTAAATATTTAAATTATAATTATAATTTAATTATAACCACGTATATATCTTAATAAAAAAAATTACTGTTTAATCTTATTTTAAGTTACTTAAACCAATGTTGAGAAGAATTATTTTTATTTTTTAAAGTGAATTTTAAATGATGATAATGTTGACTTTTAATAATTAAGTTTATTGTTAAATAAAGAAATTGATCTAATACAATCTTTCTTTATTAATTCTTAAAAAAATCACCCCTATATTCCTTTTCTAAGCTACTGGTCGCGAACTGGACCATGGGTGGACGCGAATTGGATTTTGTGGACGCAAACTGGGTAAAACGCCTAATTTTGAGGTTTATCGATTTAAATAGAAAACGTAAGATATTTCTAATACAACTGAAAGTTAATCTTAAAATAGAGTATATAAGGAATACATTACACAAATTTGACATGGAAATGAGTGCTGGAGCATTTTTATTATCGCCGTCAAACTTGCCAACTGCACTAAATGGTCGCCAACAGGCGAAATGACCCTAATACGCGACGTTTATTTTGAGTTTATGCAATCTCAGACAATTGCTTCTCTTATTCACTATTATGATAATCCTACCTCAGATTATCTGTTCAAGGAATGAAATAATGAGGATTTATTTAAATATCTTCTTTGATCGATATCAAAGATTGAAATGAACATGGACGGTTGCTAATAAGCAGTTGAGGTATTGTTAGCTGGATAATAAATCTAGTGTCGATATCATATATAAATGTCATTTTTATCATAAAACAATAAATCTACATTTATAGGTAAATAATTTTAACTTATGCGAATCTAAATAGCATAAAAATAAAATACGATACTTTATTTGTCATACAAAATTTTAAAGCACACTCTAAACTTTGCACAATAATTCAAAATGATAGTCGTAAGTTCGGAATAAAATGTCTTTTGAACTTTAAACGTGCTTGCAGTACGAAATTTTCGAATACTATTTTATGTAGGTATCAAAAATAAAAGGCGAATGAGTCGTGCATTATTTATGGAAAGTGCACGTTAGTCAGAACGTAACAATAGGTACCTATGTACTGTCTGATGTCATGCTTCATCATACCTATTGATTTATTTCCGTAGGTAAAGAACTCATCATGTTCCTTTAATTATGCCTTAGGGTATTTTTCAATGACTAAGTATTTTGGATTTAAAACTTTTTGGATTTACCGTTACTAATATTTTACTTTTTAACTAACGCTATGTTATCGAGATAACACACGAACTGAAAACGTACCACGTTTCTGTTTGGGTTTAATTCCATTTCATAAGCTTTCTGGCTTATCGTAATATAGGTTAATTCACTTTATTATAAAGCCACCGACAACAAAATAAAATATAAACAATCGGACCTTATACGATTCTATGTATGGGGTAGGCGTTTCAGCCGAATTGTACTGACGACCGTGTCACCGGTGGAAAATAAAATATTCGAATAAAAGCAAAGCTCACAAAATGGATGAAAGTATTTCCATTCATTCACTAATAATGTCATCAGTAACGATTGCAATTTATCCTAACAAATGAATCGTCATTAATCAGGCATTCTGTTAAGCTTACACGTTGGCTGTTCAAATAACTAATTACATTTCAACCTTATCCTGTCATTAGCGCAATTAGGCTTTTGAACGAAAGGTGCTAATCAAATGATATGAGTGCAGGTGAACCAAGTTGACTAATCTATACCTACCTACCTACTTATTATAAAAACGCGTAAAACGCACCTACATTTGTGTTTACCTCATTCCCACAAGGAAAGAATCGCAAAGGATTTGATGAAACTTGACAGAAAAATATAGACTATACATCAGAGTAATGTATAGGTACAGACTACTTTTCGGGTGAAACTGCCTGGCAGAAGATTGTTTGGTATGAAAATACGTCACATTCTCTCTATTTGCTCTATAAGTTTAAATATCAAGAACCGAATAAAAGTACTTTTGACAGGCACACACATCGTAATGTAACACTAGCAGAATTTTCTACACATTATGTAACCAATACACAAAACGTTACACGTGTGCTGACTAGCATAACAATTGAACGCTTGTAAAAAAGGCCAAGTTCGTGAGACAAGGAACACCACCTGTCTACACGGTCAAGTTCAAATGCATTTGCATTATACTCCGTCAGAAACCAAACAAATACCCACACATTTTCTCTAACAACAAAAAAGGCATAATGCTGTGAAAATGCTAATTTACACGTCTGTAAAAAAACTCAATGACAGCTTCAAATTATTATTTTTAACAAGCAAGTTTATGAGCCGAGACAGCGTCAAATTATACCGTAATGATGCGTCTACAGTTTTTGTATCGGCTTTTAGTCTATCATTATATTATCATGTCATCAGGCATTTTGTACGACTTTGACATTGGATTTCAATGCTGACGCCTATAAGTGCACAAAAAATATGACATCAAATTGTACTGTAATTGATAGGTTTCACTTCCTTTCTATGTATGATCGATTATACCTACAAAAAAAGTAAAATATATGTCATCAAAACGCGTAGAAACAAGTGCGTACTAATTTGAATGCTAATCTGGATCTTATCCATATCAATGTGGACTTTAAAACAGATGTTAAATATTACCTAAGTATATTGTAATGTTATCGCTATGACACAGAAAATCAAAGATAAAATACTTTCTAGAATTGCCTTGAACCCTTGAATCATCAGCAAAATTGCAAATCATGATGTAATTATGTGATAATCGTTCATTGTTTTCAATACGAGCCGGTAGTAATTCATTTATGACCTGATAATCTCTGCCTGACCATAAATTTTAAATACCTACCTTTATCGCGTGTAAATCTGTAGGAAAAAAATGTAGTACGTTTAATAAATTATGCTTGCACAGGTGGGAAATCCTCGGTTTGGTATCGGTAGCATTTCATACACAAACTTCATAATCGTACTGAAGTATCACTTAAATCAGTTCAATAAAGGATTACATTAATACTCGTAGGGGAGAGCGGGGCTGAAAGTGCCGATTTTGACAAATCCTTTTAAGATTCGGATAAAACAAGTACTATGTCTGAAAGTAGTGGTTCATCCTAAGCCAAATTTAATCTATTTTACGAATTTAACTTCAGATTTTGCACATTTTTAATAGTTTTTATGAAAATGCGATTTTTTTATACAGAGGCGGCAAGGCACTACCAACCCCAATATGGGGCAAGTTGTGCCGTAGCTGAGGTCGGTTGTGCCGTTGATAATGCTGGGAGTTTTATATGAATGAAAATTAATAAGAAAATTAAAACACATCAGTTTTATAATAATATATTTATTCGTTATATTTTTTAATATAAATCAACAGTTTTTAAAGTTTAATTGTATAATACTAAGTATTATAATAAAAAAAAAAACAAGGAAGCTTCTTATGTAATTATTCAAACATAAAAAACGTATTTTTAATCAATAGTTTGTACTTATTTTTATGCGAATGAGATCAATTATTATTAATATGTTCCAAAATTATTAACTTTTTAATCAGTCTCGAGTATTTTTAAGAAATAAAAAATATACCAAAACTAGTTACTCTCCAGGTGATTGATCAGAATAACAATTAGGACATACAAATGCTTGGTTTTCTTCATCTTCAATACATTGCAAATGGGCCCAATTCTTACATTCTCTGCATTCAATCCATTGTTCTCCAGGGGCAGAGTTAGAATAGGCATCACAACAAATGATACAGAACCATTCTTGTTCGTCATCAGAACTGTCGTCATCTTGCAATACTCTTCTCTTAGCGGGGTTTTTAGTCGGCTTTTTTGTTTGTTTACCCTTTCCCTTGCATTTTCCCGTCCCTTTTCCCTTAACCTTCTTTTTAGTTTCGCTTTCTTTTTTCTTCTTTTTACTAGCCTGTTCTTCTGCTAAAGCATTTTTCTCTGGAGTGTCCGTAAGAAAAGCTGTCTTTCTTTTACGTGCTTTAGTATGTCCAATTAGTCGGGGAGGTGCTTTAGGCAGTGGTCTTATTAGCTCTGGTGAGAAAACTGCTGCATTTTTATCTCCTGTGTTATTATCAACTGATTGAGGAGGCTGGAAACTGCATATTTTCTTTCTTTCATAATTGCTCGCGTAAATATAAACAATACTGAAACAATATAGGTTGGTTAGGGTTTGGTTGTGCCGCGGCACAAGCAGCCCCACATGAACGGCACATTTTACCCCGTTTATGATAGTGTGATATTTTGTCTCACATATAAAAAACACTGTACACAAAGCATTAAAATTACACTGCATAACAAACTAGGATAAATAACAAACATTTTACAAAAACTCACATATTAAAAGCACGAAAAATGCTAGCTTGAGACCAAAAAGTATTGAAACGAAAATCTAGACACACGGCAGTGTGTCCGCCAAGTTCGAGCAAAAAAAGCGACACACCGGCCGTGGGTTATATTACACGAACCATTTCGGGCCAAATTCGACCCCCCTGTAACTCAAAATCTACTTTATTTACGCATATCAAATTTCTAGTATCTGTTGAGACCCCCTCACTTATCTAAAATACAAAATTTAATTAATATACCTATTGTAGGTCTTGAGATATTGACGTCAGAAAATCGCTATTTTTACTATACACTCACTGACTGACTGACTGACTGACTGACTCACTCATCAAAAACCTAGACCACTTCCAATGATCGTATTGACTTGAAATTTGGCATGGAGGTAGGTCTTTATGTCAAGGTAAAGGGAAAAATCTGAAAATGGCCAAGTGTGAGTCGGTTTCAAAATAATGAAGGTGTTTTATACCCGGTGTAAATTTATACCCCTAAGGAACTAAAACGAACTAAATTTATCAATATTTATATAATATATCTTCGAATGGTCGTACCGATCTGAAATTCGTTACAAAGGTTTGTATTTAGTCAAAGTAAAGTAAAAATCTGAAAACGGCCAAGTGTGAATCACTTTCGAAAATAACGAATGTGTAACTTTGATCCACGAACATAATATATGATAACATGTTATGTCAGTCAGTTGGTACTAGTCCATTTAGTTAATCTAGTTCATTTCTTTGTAAGAAACATAGTGCATATAAAAAAATCTGAAAGATAGTATAAATGAGACATTTCTTTAACTAACTTCATCATCATCCTCCTCCTGCCCTTATCCCAATTTTATTTGGGGTCGGCGCAGCATGTTTTCTTCTTCCATCCGCTTCTATCTGCCGTCATCTCACAAGTAACATTCTTTCTTACCATATCTACTTTCACACAATCCATCCATCGTTTCTTTGGTCTTCCTCTTCCACTATATCCGTCCACGTTCATACTCATTACCTTCCTCACAACATGACTCTCATTCCTCCGCATCACATGCCCATACCACGACAGCCGGTTTCCACGCAGTTTTTCTGATACCGGCGCTACTTTCAAACTTCCTCTTATATACTCATTCCTCACTCTATCCATTCGCGTAACTCCACACATACCTCTTAACATTCTCATCTCTGCCGCATGCAATTGTCTTTCATTCGTCGCTTTTGTGGGCCAGCACTCTGATCCATACAAGACAGCAGGCCTGACCATACTCTTGTAAATTTTCCCCTTAAGTTTAAGGGGAATACGAGGGTCACAAGTTGTTCCCGTTACCTGCCGCCACTTCATCCATCCTGCGTTAATTCTGTGCGTAACTGTCCGATCTATTTCGCCATCACCCTGAATAAGCGAACCGAGATACCGGAAATCGGAGCAGACTGGAAGAAGTGCGTTATCCAGCGCTATGGCTTCAGGACTGGAGAGACCGCCGAAATCGCAGAACATGTATTCGGTCTTGGTTCTGCTGATTTTAAGCCAACATTCTCCAGTCTCTGTTGCCAACTCCCCAATCTGCTCTGGATCTCAGGTCCGTCTTCGCTAACCAGGACGATGTCGTCGGCAAACAGCATGCACCAGGGTGCCTCCTCCTGTATGTCCGCCGTCAAGGCGTCCATAATAAGCAGGAAGAGGTAAGGACTTAAAGCCGACCCTTGGTGCAGGCCCACAGCCACACTGAACTGGTCAGTATTGCCGGCCGACGATCGGACATAAGTACAGGACTGCCTGTACATCGCACGAACTAACTCCACATACTTCCCAGGCACACCTTTCTCTTTCATGGCCCACCACAACACTTCCCGAGGCACCCTATCATACGCTTTCTCAAGGTCAATGAACACCATGTGCAGATTCCTGTGCACACGTCTGTACTTCTCGCACAATTGGCGAAGTGCGAAGATGGCGTCCATTGTTCCTCGACCTGGCATAAACCCAAATTGGTTTTGGGTAATTTCACTCTCTTCTCGCACTCTTTTCTCTATCACTTTCTCCCATACTTTCATAGTATGCGACATGAGCTTTATCCCTCTATAGTTGCCGCAATCTTGCACATCCCCTTTATTCTTGAAGATGGGCACTAGCGAACTACTGCACCATTCTTGCGGGATGACTTCTTCATGCAGCAACTTATTGAATAATAAAGTCAGCCACATACATCCGTTCTTCTTTAACACCTTCCACACCTCAGCTGGTATATCATCAGGGCCCAAGGCCTTTCCATTCTTCATACTTCCAAGTGCTCTTTCTACCTCATCCATGCTAATTTCTCTTACCAATCCCTTATTTACTTGTGCCTCTTGGAGTATTCCATTCCAAACATTCTCTTCTTTAACTAACTTCATCATAAGAAAAAAATAAAATAAACAACCTTACAAAAATAAATGAAATCCCATCTAAAACAAAAATGTGAAAGACTGCCAAGTTCGATAATATGGGAATGCTTCGCCTATAAAAGAAGTGAGATCTGAATAAGTACCAAGTTCCGTACACATACCTCAGTTAAAAATAGTTAATTTTTAATGATGTTACTTGGCAAGTTTTAATAGAAAATTAAATACTTGATTCATTGCGTTTAGTAGGATTATAACAAGGTGTGTGAAAACTTGCCAAGTAACATCATTAAAAAGTAACTATTTTTAACTGAGGTATGTGTACGGAACTTGGTACTTATTCAGATCTCACTTCTTTTATAGGCGAAGCATTCCCATATTATCGAACTTGGCAGTCTTTCACATTTTTGTTTTAGATGGGATATTTACTTACGTGGCGCTGGAGGACCCTCACATGCAGTACGACTCGGTCCGCGTCGCTGACGCAACTAAAATGGCAGCCGCGTGTGCCCGACTGTCAGGCCTTACGCGACACAATACGATCGTATATATATCTATCTCTTTCTGTTTTTGAGATATTCGCGTCGGCACAATTTACCCCCGGCACTTTCAGCCCCGCTCTCCCCTACATAGCAATAACACAGTGAATCACGTATTCGTATGAATGCAAAGCTGACGAGAAACTGAAGTCTAAGCTAAAAATATGTAAATCCTACCTAAATCAGAAACGCTTTGATATCAGGATACTATTGTAATCCTCATGCCGTCTGATAAACTTTAAATATTCATAACTTAATCAGAGCCCAGTCATAACTTACCCTAACAAGACTGGGAGCCCAACCCGCTAGCCCAAGGCCTGCAAGTTGCTACCATAAATAATATAAAACACTGACGCTATTATATTTCGCGTTCAAAAATATAATTTCCGAAACCTTGACACATAAACGCTGCGAAGCGAATTAAAAAATTAACATCTCAAAGTTCTTTCAACATTTACCTACTCTACTTATTTGATATCTTGATAACGTCGGATTTGTAGTCATTAATCACATTAAATTAAACTCTGAAATTATATCAATATTTAATACAACCAGTTGCGCCATGAATTGAAACAATTTGAAGTGAGGAAGAATAATAAAAGTACCTACTTAGGTATCCTAAACTCAGAGTTTTAGAATTATTAGAATAGAAGAAACTTTCTGCCCTATTACCTATCTGCTTCTCATTAACAGGCTATTTACAGATTGAACTTGAGAAATGCTCTTTTATTTCAGTCTTCAAACTTTCAGTACCCAACTCTTTAGCTATTTTAATGAGGGATGTTTAGCTTAAACTTCAACATTTAATCTTGAAGTTGGAGAAACTTCGTAAGTTCATCATGAAAGAGTCCTACACCCACTTTAGTGGCAGGGGTTGATAAACTTTCAACAGATTGTTTACTTTTAAAGACCTACGTAGATACTAGACTAAACTCTTTTCAGAGATAAGTATTTTAGGATCGAGTCTTGGAAGATTTTCTAAATGAAGATTAACCATTGTAGCATCTGCTAACGTAGTATATGAAACCAAAGCAATTAGAGATGATGTAATTTTCCATCAGTAATTTTGGTCTTTCCCAAGTTGTTTACGTCAAAATTCAACACAACACTGTAGTTAGTGGTTTAAATTAAATCATAATTATATCTTATAAAGACGTGTTTTGTCCACAGACCAAAGAACTCAATAGTGACAGACGACAACTGCTGCCTATGCAACTTCGCGGGCGTCAAGTATATGTCGAACCTGGCTGCCGATGATATTATCTTCGCTTCTTTCAACAATCGTGTCTTTGAAGTACGTACTCTATGGTCAACAGCTTTGTTGTTTTCACACCTTTCATTTTATAAAAGAACTATCGGCAAAGATTATCATACAATTTAGACTACATGAGCTGGTCATAGAAGTATCTTTTTGGACTTTAAAAGAAACTTGTCTAATCCTAATCACTAAAACATTTACTTATACCTACGTTTTTTTAAACATAGCTCAGAAAACCTCCGGGGCAGGTACATAAAAACACTACCCACTCAGCTTAATAAATCCCGCAGGAATTAAAAAAGGATAATTTTCTCAGTTGCTTCAGTGCAGAAACTATTTAGTTAATACCTTTGCCGTTTAAAAGTGATTTACTCAAAGTAATTAAATCCTACAGGTTTTAATTACTGCAATCTTAAATCTATATCTTCATATTTAAATAGATTACGTAATGCGAACCTCATTGGTGAGTTCCTAGAAGCAGCTAGTTTTAAAAATATCGCTGCTTATGTGTTTTGTGATTCACGATCTTGTACAGTCAGTCAGACATAAAGCGACATGCAATCATTGACGATGAGTCGACATTTCAAATACGGCGGTAGACCTTGGAGTCTCCTGGCAAATGCACCTAGTGTTTTGCATATACTTTTGTTTCTATATGCTTTTTTTGCTATAAAATATTGCCCAAGCTAGTAATCTTAGCGCTTTTTTGGTAAGGCCAAGTCTGACGGCGGAAGGAGTTTACATATTAATAAAAATTTCCATATAAAGGCTTTTAGGAAGTCTAGGTTTAGAAATATGCTGTTTGTATTGTTATCCTGTATTATAAAACTAACTTGATTGCCTTCATCTAAATCGCATAGTTAAATAAACAGTTTAGCTATTACCTACTCATAGGGTTTTTGTACTTACAACTACACCTTTTCTTATAGCTACCGTTCTGCGTGATAGCGGACCACGAGAGAGAAAGCATAGTGGTAGCTGTGAGGGGTTCCATCTCACTGAGGGACATCTTCACGGACTTCACTGCTGGCTCAGAGCGGTTCGAAGCTGAGGGTAAGTTTAATATCGAAATATTCGATTAAGTTAAAAGAAAAAATCTTAAAGACCGGGTCTGCTGGCGTGGCGTTTCGCCTTTAAGTTTTACGTCCATGATTAATCTGTATCTTGATGATTTATTTTTACTATGACGCAGACCTGTAACTCGGCGGTACTATACTAATACTATACTACTTATAGTGATTACCTACCAGCGAAAATTCCCTTCTTGTATTCCACATTCACAGAGGATCTTTATATTATTTCAATAGGTCTGCCAGAAGACACAGCAGCTCACAAGGGCATGTCGATGGGCGCCGCGAAGATGTTGAAACGCTTGCTGCCCGTACTCGACCGTGCATTCTCGCAATTCCCTCACTACGACCTCGTACTCACTGGTCAGTACTATACATAAGTAATTAAACATTTAAAAGAAAAGTTTCATAACTTACTTTTGTATGTCGCACATACCGATTTGACTTTGAACTTGTTTTGGATTCAATATCAAAGTTTCTTGCATTTTTGTGTTTCCAGGTCACAGTCTCGGTGCAGGAGTAGCAGTATTAGTAGCTTTAAAACTAAGGCCGAGGTATCCGCACCTCAAAGTATTCGCATTTTCAACGCCAGGTGAATACCGCTCAAAATACTTTTACCAAAATTGCAGACATTAATTAATGACCACATGTTTTATGACCACAATTTATATACCCTAACGATTCCCAAATGTAGCCATAAAACCATAATAATACTAATTATACAGGTGTTCCAAATACTCGTTCATTTTCATTCGTTTTAAGAGCCAACTGTGGCCATAATTAATTACCCTGAATAACACAGCAGAATAAAATCATTTGTTCAACCCTTCCTCTGCTTGCATCTCATTTTCCTAGAAGCTGAAATATATGGGTGCTCGAGTTTAGAGGAATATTTTGATCCCGTTTAAATCCCTTCCACGCTTGTTGTCTTAAAATATTAAGAGCTTAGGTTATTTGCGGTTTCAGGTGGCTGGAAACTGTTTTTTTTAATAAATTAAATTATTAGCTTAGTTATGTGTATCTACTTGATTTTTTAAATAAATGGGATGTTTTCAGCGGGTCTAATAAGCCGGGAGGCGGCGCGGTTCACCGAATCATTCGTGATGACGGTGGGAGTCGGTGACGACTTGGTGATGAGACTCTCCGTGCACAGCATCGAGAACCTCAGGACCAAGATCATACAGACCATTCATGCCACCAAATTGCCTAAGGTAAATATTCGGAAAACCTTTGTAAAGTTGATAGATATTTTCATCGAGAAGGACCTTATTCATTGAAAATAGATGGAATGGAAATGATGAAAATTCTCATGTGTTTTTTTTTTAAATAAAATGTAACATTTTAATTAGGTCGTAGGAGATAGGAACAAACGCTTAGAAGTTCTTCTACTGGTCTTGAAATCAAATATTCTTGACTTAGAATCTATCATTTTACCACACGAACCTTTTCTCTTTCAGTACCGGATAATGCTGAACGGCTTCGGCTACGCGTTGTTCGGCGTCCCCGCGCGGGACCTGGAGTCCACATGGCGGCGACCCGAACAGCTAGAAGCCCAGCATTCAGACGACTCCGCCGACGCGCTACTGGTCCATAGCGTGTCCACAGTGAGTGCTGTCAGTTACCATCTTTATACTAGCGTGTGCGCTTCTGTGAGCTTTGGGCTTTATTCGTATAGCGGTAAGGCTTATTTTTCCATTTTTTGTTTTCATCATATACAACCTTAGCCTTAGGGGTTCATACGAAGAACTATAAGGGTCTACATGTTTATGAGGTAATTCAATGTTAAAAATAAAAACTGTTTTCACTTACCGGTAGGCTTAGCTAATAATAGTACAAATATCTGCATTCTTCGAAGGAAAAAGTTCTTACCAAAAAAGTGTGTATGTAACTTCATGTATGTCTCAGGTACGAGTTTTCCTTAAAATATAATAAAACTTGACACCTCACAAATGATTTCTTTTATAAAAACTATTGAAAATATACCTATTAAAATTTGTTTTCGTACTAGGGATAGTTAATCAATCATATTGTAAATGTAACTATCTACCCTTTGAACAATCGCTTTAGCCCAAATCATTTTTAATATTATCATGTTTATTATAGTTTGCAATTGTGTCGTGATTAAATTTTTGGTTGTGGAGTAACATAATTTTGTTTGCTTTAAAGTTTTATGTGACTTTGTGTTTTGTGTGTGTTAATTTATAACATAACTAAAATAAGTATTTAACCTCTCTCCTTAAGCTTGTTTATAAAATATGTAATTACTTAAATTTTTCAATTCTAATAGTTAACAATTATTTAAATATTTTATATAGGTGCTGTACAATTTGCATACGTTGATCTTTTCCAAGTATTAAAAACTAAGCAGATTTAAGCATACAGTATTGCAATACCCTAAGTCCTCAAATATGTAGGTAGGTAGGTATATCATTTTTTTTATTCTACTCAGGTTTGTAATAGTGACAAAGCATTATAAAACGTAACCTTATTTGTGCTTTACAGGTCCAATGGCCACTTCCAAAAATATCTCTATATTAATAAATTAAATAATCGTATGTTTATAGGAAGCAGCGTTAGTTTCGCGTGACGTGTTCGCGAGGCGGTTCTCTTCAGCGAGGCTCTTCACTCCGGGCCGGATACTGCACATCGTGCGACGCAAGCGCATGGGAATCGAAAAGTAAGAGAATTCTGTTATTTCAACTGTAAAAACAGAATTTATTCAATGTAAATAGTAGTCGTAATGTAGTTTAAATATTGAAGAATAGATGTCTAAATAAAAATATTCATGAAATACCCCGATCATCCCACACTAAAGTGTGTACACGCTATAGTGTCTCGCTTTGTAAATTACACAATAGATTTTACATCATTGTCTAATTTGTTTGCTAACATTCTAACTATGTCTGACCAAAGTGATGAAGGAGGAGAAGAGAGGTAATGCAATACTTTATTTAATTCTTAATAACAGTATACTTAGTACATTAAACATCAGACAGCAAATCTGAAACGAAAATAAACAACCCAAACAACTTTGCTCATCAATATTGATAGTTTGAAAGTGTTCTTCTAATTTTGACTACAAAATCCAATTTACCCGTTCACAGGAAAGTGCGCACAACCGAGCCCACGTACGAGATGAGGTGGGCGTGTCCCGAGGACTTCATGGAGCTACAAGTAATGCCTCGTATGTTACTCGACCATCTACCTGAGAACGTTCATCGCACTATTCGCACGGTACTAGACGAAAGGCATCGCTACAGACTTACGCATACCGTGTAGACTGGACACTACGTACCTAGGTACTAAAGTAGATAGAACTTAGAACTGCAATTGTGACAAACGGTTAACCGTGCTTTTGTGAAAAAGATCTGACTAGGAAAAAGTGATTCGATATTGAAACTGATGACGCAAGATTTCATAGAGCTACAAAAGTGATAGACCTGGCGTTTCAAGGTCTGTCAACTGTGACAAAGATATCAATTTTAAACTAAGAAATAATGGAACAAATTATAAGATAAATACGATGATGCGTAATCTGGTCTTGCATTCCCTGACCAGATAGTGGTTTTTCTTCTGACTTTGAGAAGATAGCAGCAGCTTCATAGAGAGCAAAGATGCTTTTATTTAGTAGGTATTTTGGAACGAAACTTGCCAATGCTATTTGCCTTTTTATATATTTACTTTTTGTTTTTCGATGTCAATTTAATTTTATGGGCAAGTTCGAGATCATTCGGAGAAATACATAATCATGAGTTAAAGATCTATATATAAATCAAACATACTCGATTAAAATATCAAAACAATAATACTGATATTATTGATAAAAATACATAAGGCTACTTCAAAAAAAATGCCAACTATGACACTATTTCAGAAAATCTTTTTTTACTTTTTGTTTTAATTTTTCTGATCTATATTACATGACAATGTGATTTTATTTAATTGTTCCTAAGCCTAACGTGACTCAGATGCCTATCTCTACGAATCTTTTGTACATATGTACCTTAAATTACTCAGAATTTCAATTTAATTGATATTGAACAAATTGACAGAACCAGTGTCAAAATTAACTTGTAGTTTAGTTTAAGAACCTGTGAGAAGACTGTGATGATGTTAGTGTGAACATTAAAGTTTAAGCTATGATTGTGTATGTATGCAGTGCCGCATCGGTAGATATAGTATATTATTTTGTACATAAATTAGTGTAAGTGTATATGTATTTTTTTATGTTTTTGAGATGCGTAGCTCTGGCGTATTTAGAGTATGAGACCGCAGATGGGAAATTGCCAAACGCATTTTATTCATATTTTTCAATTTTTTTTTATATATAGAAATCTAGTGGATATCTGATGTATGTTTTGTTCTAGCAATGGGTGAAATTAATTGACCCATTGCGGTCGGAAGGTATGCCAGAGCTCTTAGGAAACTAAACCTCGTCCCAATGTATAACATATCAACGTTGAAAACGTTCTTCTTCAAATCTTTATTTTCTTCACTTATTTCCTTTCAATGTGCTTCAGATACTCACGCAAGAAATTAATTTGCTCAAAACACAAGCAATTTTATATTTTCAAATTATCTTTAGACATTCTTTTGTTGTATAAATTCTACTGCCAATGTGTAAGACAAATCATCTTATCATGTAGGATTATTATTATTCAAATCGCTACTCATTTGTTTTATTGACTTTACATTTTGGGCGATATGTGGTTCAGCTAAAAATAAGCAATCTGGTAATAGATGAAAAAATCTTCTTTAAATGTTAAATTAAAAAATACGTTTGCTATAAACGACGTAGATATAAAATCCCCTATGACTGTCTCCCCTTCTTACTATAAAATTGTATATCGATAATTTAGACTTGCAAAGCTACCACTAAGTACAATAATTAGACCCTAGAGTAGCATACAACGTTACCGAAGTCAATTATGTAATAAATTATCTACATTGCATAATAGTTACATATAATATAAGTACATTTAAGTAATAAATTATTTTCGTCGCTTACACCAATGTTCGAACACCAGGTAACCTAGGAAATATTTGTAAAGATGTATTTTTGTAAACTTAGGGTGTGTAAAAAATATGGTTTATTTAGCTGACAGCTAAAATACCTACTGTTGTATACCTAAATATTGTTGCAACGTTAATAATCATTTGTTACGTGTGTACAAAATAAATATGAATGTTTGTATAAAGTTTGTTGCATTTTTGTAATATCAAATTGATTTTAGTAAAAATAAATTTTGTCTATATTTTTTCAAGTTTATGAAAATGCATCTACATTGATTAAAATTCGTAGGCCTCAAGTATTAATTATATCTGTTGTTGTAGGGTCCTACATTTATTCAATTAAAGAGTCTACCGTTTTAAATATTTCTTGTAAATACAAACCTGAACCTCGGGAACAAAATTATTGTGACTTGATAAAAATATACTCTGACTACACTTTTAGGTGATATTTTTTGTAAATAATGGCATTTACTTCGAATAATTTACATTCCAATTTTTGTATTATGTAGTAGTCCTCAGTCCGTCACCGGAATCGATAAATCGTATCGATTAATCGTTAATCGATACATCGTACAGACGTGCGCAGGAGTCTTCACAGATTAACGTGCGTCACCAATGTTGTCATCTCACATTGAATATGGTAGCTAACGATGTGATTTTTTTGATATGTTCTTGTTTGGGCTACATTATAAATAATTATGAAAAATGAATTCATAAGTTTGATTCGCATGAAAATTGGAACTTCGGTAAATATTACTGCAAATTGTTATTAAAAAATGGAAAATTAAATTAATGACGCGTCTTAAATTACTAGACCAAGAGATTATTAGGCAGCCTCAAAATCATTAGGAAATCAAAATTCAACGGCCCGTTATGGTTTTCATTAAATAGTAAATAATTTAATATTATAAATAAAATATATAATAATGTTACAATACGACAATCTCAAACACTATGTGACAAGTTGTTAGTAGATATAAATATTTTAATATTTACTTCAGTATGTTTGTATATAATGTTGTTTTAGCGTTCAGTACCGTTGATATGTTACTTAATTCTTCTATACTTTGTATTTTTATAGTTTACACAAATTGGTACTGAATCGCGTGTATGTTCAAGTATTAGAAGGACTGAGGTTCTTTTCACTTGTACCCTAAATTAGGGCTTTATAATCTCTTTCACCGTATGTAATAGAGTATAGCCAATGTCTTGTGTTGGGTTTTGTTTTAATTTATAAATAAAATCTATTTTAAGTATGATATCTTTTTATTACCCATTTCGTATTTATCGATATAATATTTAGATATTACAGTGTCAAATACTAACGTGATAAGCTATAGAAAAAATGTTGTCTTAAAAAAAGCGAGAGAGGTCTTACTTAAAATCTATAAAGCATGCACTTTTAAGCTGAACTATGAATACAAGTGATATCATGGTGGGCAATATAATTGTTATTTCATATTTTATATATTAAAGTAACAAATAAGCATTACAATATTTATTACACATTTTAAACACGATACAAAAATACACTTAAATTCATCAGTCGAGTCAAACAATTATCACAGCGATCGATTTAAATTACATTTCTTTCAATAAACTTTAAAATGAAGTATAACAGATAAAAAATACGCATTTAAGCATTTTATTAATGATATTTGGTATAATATTTGATTCTTAGTTCTAGTTACAAATGAGCATTATACATACAGTTGAGATCTTTATGTCTCGGGGTACATCACTTGAGTTTATATCATCTGCAAAGGTTGCGTAGCTCTGTCATGGCCGCTTGAGATACAGTCGTTTTATTTCTCTCCATTTTATATCTGAAAAATATATTAATAACATAACTACTGGAAAAAAACCTATCTCGCAAGCGGCTTCGTACCAATTTCGGTAAAACTTGGTTCGGAGGCAGAGAAAACTCTAGATATGTCTTAAACTAAATCTAAATACTTATAACAGTCAGGCCGCTCATAAAACTGCGAAAAACAGCTTGATTATTACAACATTTATTAAGTATAGGTACAAATGAAATAGCACTGATTATTAACGCAATAAGGAAATCTTTGCAAACTTGCTAGTGACACTCCCACATTGGGAATAACTTTAGTTTAGTGGCACAAGCCCTTCCTCGAACGTGTCCCGTGCGTACCTACTCGCGCGGACCTTGGGAGCATGTTGTTATCATAAAATTATTAAATTATAAAAGACCTAAAATTCCAATAATGAACTCCTTACCTATTCAAGAAGTCATGCGCCACATCTGGTCGGTAGGTGGCCATATCCCGCAGGTAAGCCTGGTCGTTGGTCAACGCACGGCGGTACGCCAGCTCGCGCCACGCCTCGCCGCCGCGACCAGCCAGCAATACCAGACCTTCCATGAAACTGGGGAAACAAATGTTCAGAGTTATAGGCACAGGATGGCTAGGCAGTACAACAACATCTTCGATTATCTGTAGATTTTTAGAACCTATACATCCGTTAATTTGCGATTAGTGACTGAATATTTAACTCCAATAATCTCCATATAAATTATGCCTATCAAATTTCAATCTCTCAAATCCACCCTAAAATAGGCTTTTTCTAAATTATTCTAAATAGGTTGGATGGTTTGGACCTTTTTCGCTTGAAGAACCACTAGTGAACAAACAGATCTTATTTTTGCGTACAATACCGTTTTTCACAAGAGAAAGAACATGTTTCGAGAGGAGACTGAAGAGTTTGTGTCATACAATTTTTAATGGATTCATCAAGAACACATCACTAAAACTTAAAACGAAAGTACACTCACCTCAAATATTCACTCACAAGCCTATACATCTGCTCAGTACTCCTATTCAATATAAGCCTCGTTGGCGAAGCATTTAACAACGATATTTGCAACGCTATCTGTTGCGCAAGCGCCGCCATTTCCCCCGCGATGCCGGTACATCCGCCCTGTAGGTACAATTCTGCCGCATCCGTGCAGTGGATCAAAGCTGTGTCGAGCAGCGAGCGAGTTGGCACGTTGTCGTGTATTTGGAGCCAGGTCGGCGGTTGGAATGGTTTTTTGGATGTCGCCTGTAATGGTAAAAAAATTGGTTGAATTATATGGGAAAGGGACTTATCCATGTGGTAGAATGCCTTTTCGTAAAATCCACAAATCTCACCAAAGATATGAAAATTCTGACAATACTTGTTATATGATCAAAGTCAGAAATGAAAATGAAATTTTAGAAAAGCAAGAAGGTATCTGTAACGGAACACACAGGCGCCTAGAATTTTGGGCTCTGAGGTGATAATCGCTTTTCATAAAGTTTTCGTTTTGACTTGAAATAGATAATATTATGATGATGATTACTAAAACTTTACAAACCTTTGCAGAATCCAGCGCCATTTTCTCCAAATCATCTATCAGATTCATAGCCTGTTTTCTCTTAACACTGGCCGCTTCCGCGTACATGTTGAAATGCAAAGCCACCATAATGTACGTGTCTGTATCTCCCGGACAGTGAGTCTTGAGGAAATCTAGAAGTCCTTGTTTGAACTCAGCTATCTTGTCCACTTGTTGGCCTAGCATGTAGTCGAATTGACCGAGGAGGAACTCGAATTGATGGTTGTCGCGTAACGCCTGGAATTAAAACCTGTCTAGGTTAACCGAAGAATTGTCAGATGATGTGAACTCTTCTTTAAAAGAAGTTAGAAATAAGAAAGTTATATTTACGGCATGATATTTAGCGCAAATGAAATATTAGAACCTAGAACTGCTGCATAAAACGTGAGTTGTTTTGTTTAAACTTCGAGAAATGTCGCAATTTCAAGTCATGTCCATTAATTAAAAAAATTACCCTGTTATACGTCATTTATGCAAACGATGGCACATCAACCTACCACTTTCAAATTTAAAAAATAAATTTTCAATCTTATAACAATAGTGGAAAGTTAATGCTTGATTCTGTGAATGTCTGTAGAAATATTATGGTTTAAATCACAATCACCTTATATAAATAAAACTTATAATAATTTCTCACCTGAAACACATAAGCACACTCGGTGTACCTCGCTAACCCAGTTAACAGCCGCACCATGAGTCTCCACGACCTCGCAGCCAGCAGCCGCGCCGTCAGCGCCTGCGCGGATCGCAGCGTGGTGGCCACGCCTTCTGTGTCGCAGGCGCAGGCAAAACACTCGTGTGCCACTACTAGGAGCTCGAGGCAGATTATGTTTACCTGGGAAGTGACAATGTGAAAAATTTTGTTGGAAATTGGGGGCCTATGTGAAATAAAAAGATTTTGATTTTGATTTTTGATTTTGATTTTGGGACAATTGAATTGAAAGTATTTATTTCAGGCTAAGCACACAGTAATGACATATACAAGTCCATATTATTTTAGTAGATAAATGTCAGTTTTGAATTATTTTATATTTATCGTATTTTATAAAATTGAGCAAATGTGGTCATTAACGCTCAATCCTTCTCCTTGAGTGGATCATGTGGTCTACAGTGGGAAGGTAAAAATTAAAGGCTGATGATAAATAAGACATTAGAATAGGACGTTTTGGAACACCGCGTGTCTATTTCTTGATATTTACTAGCTACGCAGAGTTTTTATCTACACCATATAGTATTACTTAATATCGCATATGTACCTGTTTCGTCGACAACTTCGCTCCTTTAGTAATCTTCCTAATATTAGACTTGACTTCATAGCGAATATGGACATTATTCTTATTGATCACATCGAACAAGTTCCTTCTACAATCCCTGGACATTTTATTACTGTACACAGTATACACGGTAGATACCGAATACACAGATTCAGTTTCAGCTGAAAGTATTGTTCCTTCTTCAGTCAACACTGATTCTGCCTCATCACCTTCTACGTTCTGATATTCTTCGTCTATCAAAGTTTCAACGTCTAACCGGCTGTCATCAAAAGTATTGTCAGGTGGTTTGGAAGTTCCAGTACATTTGTATATCTTCTGAAAGGCCATAAGGTGGTCTAGAATCAGTTTGCCGATGTGACTGCAAGCGTCCGGTCGCATGTTGAGGAACATTTCTATGTCCGCGTTTAAAGCGTAACCCCATAGAGTATATTGGAAGTGCTCTTTTTGTCTAAATGCTGAGGTTTTTACTAGATGGGGAGATATGATAGCTGCTACTATTTCTTTGCAGAGATATTCAGCGACCTGAAAAGTTTAATATAGTTTATAGTTAGTCACTATCACTAACTAAATAATACTCTTATGTTGTTGTAACTTCTTACCTGCTTCGAAGGAATGTTAAAGGTTTTGAACACAAGATTAGCAAGAGACATCCTGGCTCTACCACTCACAAGGTTGATAAAATCAACAGCGCGGTTCTGATATTTTAACACTGATGTGTAGTCCCACCCGATTTGAAGTGCTATGCGAAAGTAGCTGGCTACCTGGAGAGGAAACATCGAAAAAGTTAAAAAGGAGGTTTTATTTCCCTGAAAAAAAAAAAATATTTGTTTTTTTGTAAGTAGGTATTACCTGTTTGGCAACAGTAAGTCCACTTCTGACGGCTAGAGCGTCGAGGGCAGACAACCGGTCGGCTTCCTCGCGTGCCGCCAAATGAGCGCTCTCTGGCACATTCTCTTGTTTTTCTCCTTGTATCACCACCAGCTCCTCGAAACTTGCATCTGATATACCTGATACTGAAAATAAACTTACTTAAAATCTGCTGAAATCTTTGGATATGTTAAGCGCTGAATTTATATTTACTATATGCGATATAATACAGATGCCAGCACATGAAGCTACTCCAATCGGTATTGTTTTTCAATCAACATTGAATCTTAAGCTTCTTATCTATAAAGTTGAAAATCTATTTAGGGATTTGAAAGATGGTAGTAGCTAGATGAGCTGGCGTTGGTACTACAGAACAACTTACTTGACAGTTTATTTTGCAAAACCGGGGACGATATCACGAGTCTCAACTCTTGCGGTAACTCATACGGTGAACAAGTTCCCTCAGCCAGCTTCAAGCAAGTCCTGACAATTTGCACGGGACACGCTGGAGGCCTGTACCTATATTCCGGTGGATTCTTAAACAACGCTGATAACCGAAATGCATCAACCAAGAGTTTTAGTTCAAGCAGCTGGTTCATAACACGCCTCCAATTGTCGATAGCTTCAGGCTCCTCTAAAATAACCACGTTTTCTATATTACTGACATCCGATTCAATTTCTATTTCATCTAGTCTCAAAGAAAACGGTTTCTCAGCGTTGGCCATGCCAATCTTTTTGGAGATATTCGCGTCTTTCTGTCCATTGATTATGAAATGCAAAGTACTTTGGTAACTGTTTAGGAATATGCTGTTTTGGGACTCGCTTTTGAAGTATGCGTCCCACATTAGGTGTTCGATCTCTTCCCGCCTTCTTCCGTATTCCAAATTTTCTTCGAACCAGTTCATAATGATTCTGTACGAATAGAACTTTTGTGTCGTATCTGAGATGTTGTTTACGTGGGACACAAGAAAATCTGTAGCGTCTTTAAATGTCACGGCAGCTTTTTTGAAGGCCTCGCTACACTCCGCTATGAAGAGAGTTATAGCTTTATCATCAAGCATTTCTTCTTTTTCGAGAAGGTTTTCATACTTATGGGTCCATTCTGCTATTAAAATCCCATTGACAGGCACTCCAGAAAGCTTAGCAATTTTCAAAGCCACGTCATAATTTCTGTTCGCTGTGTACATTTGAACACATTCTTCTAAATATTGTTGGGAGTCATCTTGCAGCATTTTGGATATATTAACCGCTAATGAAGTCTCCATAGATATTTTTAGTATTTCGTATAACGTTGAAAAGTTTGGCGTAGGTACTGAAATAAGACATACTTATGATATTTTTATCCTCTAATAAATAATGTTATATACAAGAACCATAGTCAACTTACCAGTGAATCCCTTTTCGAACTGATTAACAGCCAAGCACTTGAGGAATTCTCTTTGATGGAAAGCGCTATCGAAGTTATGGCTCAGTGCAATCTTGACCAGGGATACAGAAACTTTTTGGAGGGCGTCCTTAGACAGTTGCCAGGGTGCCCCACTGCCGCCAACACTGTATTTGCGTTGAGCATGTTGTAGGAAACGAGTCAGCAACTTTGTGGTCTCCCCGTCAAAGTAGTGGTGACGAATGCAGCGGTGGAGGAATGATGTGAATAAGGTAAGGGGACTTTCCTAAAAAGCGAAAACAAGGATTCAGTTAAAGTACGAACTTAAGTTTTTTTTTTCACTAAAACCAAAAAACATTTATTCAAAGTAGGTAAAACAGTACTCCGCCCCCAAAACACCCAGTCTTCACTACTTCCTATCATCATTTCTGGGAAGAAGAAGTGGCGCAACGCAATCTTAATACAAAATTACATTCACAATATACCTACTTGATACAAAAAGATGTCAAGGAGATATTAAGTTCACCTATAAGACGACTGTCGTTTTGAAATACATAGATACAAAACAATCTGGATCAGAAAAAAATAAAGCGAATTTATTTCTTAGTTCGACTTACCGGCATGAATATGACCATAGCTTCATGCAGCGTGGTAACATACCCCTCCAAGAGGCATAGTTCAGCCACTTTCTGGAACTGTTCGGCGGCCACGTGCTGTTGTGTCAACAACTGTTGCAGCACGTCTTGAGACCGGGAACTCGGAGACAAGGACGATAGAATCCATTGCAGCCATAATACGTCTACGGCGTTCGGCTAAAAATTTCAATTTCTTTGAGTAAAAGTTTAAATGTACCTAAATTTTCGTTTAGATAAAAAAAACTGTTGAATTGAGTACCTCCTCCTATTTTGAAATCGGTTAAAAAAATAAGGATGACTAAGATTTGATCAAGAATAACTTTCACACATGCCAAGTGTCACATCACAATGTCAGTTCCTCTAAGTAACTGGATAATATATCTCTAAAAACATCAGGACCTGTTTTTTTCGCAAATACTGGTACATACCTCATAACAACTCGCAATAAGAACGAGCAGGGGTTCCCTGCAGATATCAGCGGCCCTCAGCAAGGCGGCTGGCGGGTCCTCAGGCCCGTGACACGCGGCCGCCACCTCCCATAACTCGCGTCCCATGTACGCGCTGTTGGGGAACTCGAAGCTACCCCCCTGCGTCGGACTAGGACTCTGTATCAGAACAGAACCCTACGTACAGTGATATAAGTTTATAGAAAATTGAAAAAAGAAGACAAAATGGAATTTGATTAGTAAACACATGAATTTACAGGGAGTTACAAAAATGATCTATGGTTGCAAGGTTTTTCTATATGCATTCTTTTCCTTTGTACCTCTGACGTACCAAAATTTTAGATTAGCATATAAGATATACTTCGAAAGATTCAAGGACATTCTGGCGATGTATGTCATATGATGTCAAAAACTACTATCATTAGTATAGTGCTCAATAAGAAAATAATAATTATTTAAAGTGAGTAAGAAAATAATAATAAAAGTGGACTAACTATGTCTACGGAGTTCAGTCTCGATACACGTCGCTGCCCATTACTAGTCGGCACCTTATTTTCTTTTTCGGCACTATCATCCACGGTACGGTGCAGCATAATGTGTTTCAAATGTTCAGCATACGACTTCTTCTCGAATTCTTGCGACAACTGCAGCATCTGAGCCAAGGGATAACGGAAGACATCGCCAAAAAGCAGAAAGTTAAACCAGGAGTTGGTCTTAACAAACTCTCGTAATTGCAGTTCAGGCAACGGCAGTTTATGCAACGTAGCAAACTTCACCATGGTCTGGGATTCGTACAGAACCAACGACATATCCACTTTCCCATCCGCCTTCTGCTTCTCAGATATCCTGATCAGTGTTATTTCTTCCATGAACTGCAACATCTCTTTAGCAGCTTCGTCATTACTCTGTATCAGTTTTGACATGTATTCGTTTACTGTTTTATTTGCCTTTTCTTCAGAGTATCCTTTATATTCCATTAAGTGGTTCTTTATCATTTTAGCCGCCGAAATGTGTACTCTACATCTAGTAGGATTGCATCCTATCATTGCTATGAAGGACACTGTGCAAGCGGTCATGGCGCCGTCATGCCAGTACTGCAAGGCCAATGCATGGGCCTCACAACACGCGCTCTTTACACTTTTATCCTGTAAACGATTGTATGTCTGATACTGCTGCGACACAAACGCCTGACTTGCGTTACAAGGTCGGTACTGTTTCAAGTAATACACGTGGTTCAACTTGGCCACATAGCCATACTTCTTCATCAATTTCTCATCTGCAAAATCGGGCATCTCCATAGCTCTTTGGGATAAAGCCTTTATACTGGCAGCTTTAACATCTACGTCGCTTGATAAGAGACTTCCCAAGCTGCGTCTATCAGGCTTATCGTTAAGCAAGCTGTTTGTGTTTTGATTGACCAGTTGGAATTCAAATATTTTGGACACATCTAAACCACGGTAACCAGACAACAACTGATACACATTCACGTCTCTAGACTCATACGATTGATTGTCGTCTGTATATTTTTTGTAGACGTTATACAAATGAGGAAGCTTGTCCTTGTACATCATATTTGGCAGTTTAAAGTCTTTAAATTGTAAAAAGTCTTCTTTGGAGAAAATATCAAATAACTTTTTGGCATCCTCAAGTAGAATCATTCCTAGGACTAAATGTGGGTTAGAAGAAACATAGTCATCGATGTTTTCGTTAGCTATTTGAACGCACGTTTTATAAACTGGTAGCACATGGCTCTGTCTATCAGAAGTTTGTTCAATGCTTTTGAAGAGTAACCACAGTTCTATGCAATCTTTCGCCTCCTTTTCCACGTCTGACAAGTCCGTATCTAATATATTACCCTCCACACATAAGGTGAGTACTTTATATAACTTGTTCTTGACGCAATACTTAGCTAGCTCTACGTAGAAGTGCTGTCTACTGATAGTGGAACATGATTCAGTGAAGATGTCGTCAATGAGTTTCAAGTTCTGCGTGCGTGATAATCTCGATATAATTAGAAACAAGTTGTTTCGCTCGCTTTCATTCACAATACCGTACGAGCACAAAGTGTCGTAAATGCATAGTTGTGTGTAAGCAAAGCAATTACTTTTAGCGACATTTTCTACCATTTCGTTAGTGACGGGCCATTTGCGAAATATTTCGTCTAAGCTCTCTAGAACGTGTGTGTCAAAGCCTTTGGTGTCCACATTGAGTAACTTTTTAACAAATCCCTCGTTGTTGAAGAAGATGTAACGCGCGTTCATGTCTCGAACTACTTCCGAGGTCTGTACATTTATCCAGCGGACTAAGATCATCGCTTTGTTATTCACCACCAAATAGTTCCACATTTCTAATGTTCCTGAGAAGTCTAATAAGGAGAACTCTGAAACATAAACAATATGCTACATTGTAACATGTGTCACAAAGCAAACAAAATAGCAAAACATAACATTTTATATATTCTGACTCTTATATGTTGGCAATAAAGATCAAAATCGCATGTGCCTACATGACCCTAAATGAATCAGTTACAAGTTTACTATAAATTATAGTAATGTAATAGCAACAGTAAGAGATGAGTAATTTATTGATTTCAAATAATATTATCAGGCCAAATAAATAATGAACATTACCATTTATGAATTAATATATGCTTGTGTACTTGTCCAGTTATCATATAGCCTAGTTCCATTGAATGCATAGTAACTAGGTAAAAAGCAGTGATACAACAATGTTTTAGTTTCATATGGGATGTGCTAAGAAAGAAGGTATATGAAATAATGCATGAAAGTTAAAGATTTCAAATTAGAAAGCAAAGTATTATATTAGATGGTCTGTATAAAAAATCATTATATGGTCAAAAGGTTGGTGTTGTGGATATATGCCAGCTGATATAGATGTATGGAAGAAAATAATTCTGCCCTATTTACCCCTGCATATTTAGGAAAAGGGGGTTATGCAAAAAATATGGTTTTTATGCTGGGGTCATCTCTTCTATACAATATCTTATAAAAATATTTGTAAAGTATTATGATTTTGTAACTTACCAAAAGAATTAAAAAACAATGCCGTGGCAATTTTACTTTTCCATTCTGGAGGATACTTCTGAATCTTTTCAATAGTCAAAGCTTTGATTTCGCTCTCATTAACCACTATTCTGTCTTTCCCTGTTCCAAAGACTTTGTTTTGTTTGAATGTTCCATCAATCTCAAATGATTTCTCAAGATATCTTAGCAAGTTCCAATGTCTTTTGAAATCAAGCCATTTGTCTATGATCTCACTATTCATGTCTTTGGAAAGTTTCTCTAGATGCTCAACAATAAAGTCTCTGTATTCTATCTGAGCCGAGTCCTGGGCGAGTATCATTAGATGCAACTCAGGATTTATTTTGACTTTGTTCAGAACATGCAAAACTTTGAAGATCTGTTTTCTTAGGAGCAGTTGGACTGTCCAGGCTTTTACCTAAAACATTTTAATAAATATGTACAATTAGGTAAATTTACAAAGCAAGTTAGATGATTTTAAAAACATAGCATAAAATCATATATGTACATTATCATTACAAATGATAATAATTCAATAGGGAGTTATATCAAATTTCAACTTGTTTTGTGCCAAATATATTGTGAGCAGGTGTCTATTTCATTGTAACACAATTGTAAAGGTTATTCACCTCCGCCAGAAACCATTCTCTAGCAGTAGATTCATTCCATCCATTTTTCTCCTTGAGATACGTGATCGCCAGTTCAATATGAGTTCCTTTTGCAGCTGCCTCCCTGACCACATCTCTCGGAGACTTTTCTTTCCAACATACCCAAATAATTTTCTCATTTTGTGTTAAACCCTCCATATTTTAACACGACATTGATGCACGGGTGAGCTTGTTATTTGACAAAATACTCGAACAATGAACAACAATCTTTACACAAAACAAAAATATACCATGATTAAAACCATATTTTCACCAATAAATTTGAATTTTAATGCTTTAGCATTAAGGTTCAATTTTACATTGCCAAAAAACAATTATCAAAACCAACAACTTCAATTCAGCTGACAATGACAGTGACTTCCACTGGCACAGACCACGAAGAAAGCGACAGATACTAAAACAATGCGTTCCTATTTTTGAAAGGTTTAGGTACCCTGCGGGCTTACCAAAAAAGCTGTTACTGTTGACATCGTAATTTTCTTAAATAGATAATTTCATCATATTATGTACTTTCTTAACACCTCAGCTGGCTACGCTACGAATATTGTTCTTAACGACAATTAAACGACTCGTGTAATGAGTATGCCTATTAAAAAAATATATTTAATCGTAATGTTTTGGAGTAGTTGCTTAGCAACCTATTATAAAGTTTCAAGTTCTGAGATTTTGTTTCAATCTAAATTCCTTTGAAAGCAATTTCGCTAATATTATTCTACTGTTTGTAGATACAATAAAATTTACAATGGCAGAAGAATTGCAGAAGGTTCATTTATATTATGACGATATAAACAAAATTCGAGTGATTGAAACTAATGTCTTGAAAGAAACTGAGGATTTAAAGGAAACATGCAAGGACTATGACACAAGTTAGTAACAGAGTAGAGAGGTTCAGTTTTCTAATTGTAGACAGGTATTTGTGTTTAAATCTATAAAAATACACCCCTTGGAACCTTGAGTCCCTGCTCATTACAGACGCCTTTCAATAACGCTAATATTAGGAGCTCGAACCCTCAACGCTTCCGAACGCAATTACACAACATAGCCGTTTTCAGAGATTCAAGATTTTGGAAAAATAATCAACAGTTTACTGGAGGTTCTAAAGGAGCTTGGTGATAATGTCGAGAAGAAAAAAATGGCGGCTATTGGTTCTATGAACCTTTTAAAGTCTATTTCAAAAGAAAGGGAGGCGGAGCAAGCCAAACTACAAGTAAGTTGCCTTGGGAAGTTCCTAATATTTATTTTATTTTCTCCTGTATTCATGACTCGTTGACCTGGGTTGTTACATAAATAAATCTTACTCTACTACCCAGAAAAAATATTGATATCTTACTTAGGGCTTTATCACACTTACGGACTACGAGCGGTTAGGCTGCGGGGCGGAGCGGGTGCGCAACGGACACGCTGCAGCTGCACAATGAAAATGATGCGAATTCGCAACCTACCTACTAGTGTGACAAGGCCTTAAGGATGTAATCAAATTAATTCATAAAAAGCTTTACTATTATTTAATTTTCAGGCGGAGATAAACGATAAGACAATGATACTAGAACAGTTAGACAGCGAATACGACGCTCTTCAGATTCTTGAAGCCACACAAATGGAAACCATTGAGTACTTGACGCAAATAAGATAAAAGATATAATATCGTTGAACTTCTGATGTTGATTTTATCTACCCACTAAGTTCTTAATATTCTTCACTTTATTTTTGGTGAAATTCAATTTCAATTGAACCACAAACAAAATAAATAAAACTTATATACCTATTATAAACCTTTTTCCATAGTAATAGTAATTACGGGTTTCACGTTAAGAATACACACGGAGTTATAAATAGTTGGAAATCCTCTTTAGAAAGAAAATGAAACTATTTTTCAGTCTGTAAAAATGTAATTTTCACTGAAACACACATGTAATTAACACAGTTCCTATATTCAAACTGTAAATCAATGTCATTATTACTATGGGGTTATCCGAATTAGCTTGAATTTGAAAGGATAAATTATTTATATTAAAGTAAGTCACAATTTGGAATAATATGTCAACTTAATCACAAAACTAAGTAGGAATTAAGTTTATTTTACAATACCTGTGATTACAAAAATATGAACTACTTATTACTACAGAGTAACACAGATAAACAATTGAAATATACATACATTTCCTTGATTCCAAATTTTATAACATTTAATTTTATGTAGGAACATGCCAATGTCATAATTATACATTTACCAAACACCAAATAACTCCAAATGGGCCCTTTTTTAGACTTAACTGAAAACAAAGAGTTGATTTCAAATTTAATGAGCCAATTTTGGATTATTAGTCAATTTATTAAATTAGTAAAGTACTCATTTTATTCGTAATTACAAAAAACAAAAAAGTTCTTTTATAAAATGTCGAAAAACAATAAATAGTAGCGACATCAACAAAAAAATCGTTGATAATGTGAGTTTTGTACACCAAGTCAATGCTGCCTTTACGAAAACAAATTAAAGATTTATTACTCACAAATTCTAGCAAAAAATATTATTTTAAGCAATCATCTTATTTTCAGATACTACTAGAATCTATATTGAGTTTCATTATAATAAACGGAGAACGAAAATGCCAATTCTAGCATCAAAAACAAAAAAAATAACCTTTACTCTGCTTTATAATAATTAAAGTGGGATTCAAAATAATTAGATCGTACACAATAAATTCTGTAACTTACACTTACAGCTTAGCTTACTTACTAGTTGCTATCGTCAACAATCAGTTCTGGAATTTATCATTAGTCCTCCCTCTTAACAGTACACTTACTACAATTTACGCGTTAGTAATGCAAATACCAGTCGCACATTTGTAGTAAGTTTACGTTTCAATCACATTATCAATTGCAACAAACTACCTACCATTTAATATATAAATGCTTGAAATTATTCAAAAGTCGCGAGTTTAGATAAACAGTCGACTGTTGTGGCGTTGGTGTCTGATCCCATGCCGCTGACTTTGCTCTACGTCAACGAAACTATGTGCATGCATAATGAATTGCTATGTTTTGTCTGTACGTCTACATGTCTACAAATCGAGTTATTTCAAAACAACTATATCTAAAGACACTGGCGAGTAAACACTGGGCCGAGCCGAACCCGGATGAAGCATTATCGACACGACAAAATTTTCATACACATTTTCATCAAAAAACGAGGGCGATTTTTGTAGCAAAATATTGCTCAATATAAATGATAAATAATTACCAATTAATAAGTAGAATATGCTCGATGAAACCCTTACGTGACATGACCTGTCTATTAATCATAATTTAAATTACAAAGTCTCCACCATACATTTCACAATACTATGCGTGGCTTGAACACTTTTGTCTATGTTTGAATGTTTAGACACTTGAAGTCACTACTGAACTTGAGAGGGGATCGTCGAATTTTTGCCTTTTCGAGTCCTGTTGTTCCTCTTGGTTGTGCTCTTCTTCAGCGGCACGTTTCTTGGCTCCCTCCGCGTTACTTGTGTGCTGTCCTACCTCGCTGATTACGCCGCCTTTGAACCGTACAATAATAGCTGTCATATTGTCGCAGCCGGTTCCGTCGCCCATTGTGCTCGGCGCTAAGCAGTGGTCGAACATCTGCGCAAAACATTATTACATTATTATTATTTACCTGTTTTTTTTTTACATTATGGCGTTTGTATTATATTCCAAATACGTCAAGGTTTAGCAGTTTGAAATAGATTGTGATACATACCTCCTCGCAGATCTGTGACAACCTCTCTCGACCTTCGGCTAACCTCGGCAGAATGAAGTCACAAACATCTTGACTAGACATAAAGTTCCATATACCATCACATGCCAGCACCATGAACTGATCCTTCTCTGGGTCAATCGTTAACGTCTTCACATCAGGCAATGCAGTGATCATCTGTTCTTTCGCACCCAAATCTTTATTCTGCTTGTATGAGTGGTCACCAATGGCACGCGATAAGTTAAGGCCGCCATTAATACGGCCGTCATTCGAGACTTTTCCACCAGCTTTGTTAATTCTTTCGAGCTCAGGGGTGTCTTCTGGTTTGTGGTCTATTGACATATCTATCGCTTTGCCTTCTCGGCATATGATGCAGCGCGAGTCACCAGCATTGGCTACATAAAGTTCATTACCTGTAAAAATGGAAATAGAAGGTCATTAAACATGTACTTATGACATGTATAAGCTTGTCAAGTTATATCATGTATAGAACTTACCCCTGAGCAATGCCACAACTGCCGTGCAACCACTGTCATTGCCAGGCTCCTCATTCATAGAGATATCCTCCTCTCCATCGTCATCACTTGATTCAGCCTCCAATTCATCCTCGTCTTCATCCTCCTCTCCATCTCCTGCAGAACATTCAAGAATTGGCATGTTACCTACCAAAAATCATGTCCACGCCTTTGACCACGCATGAAATGTGTTTCTTCCTCTTTTCTTTTATCAAAGTACTCACCATCATTTGAAGACTCCTCCACACCATTTACATTCTCATCATCAGATGAGTTGATCTCTCCTCCTTCGAAGGTTTCGTCATTGGAGTCACTTTCGTCATCATCTTCCTCTGCCGCTTGACGCAATAATGTCTCGTAGACGGCGGCAGCGGCACGCCTGATCTTGGCGTTCTTAGGCCTGTCGCGCCCTTTAG
Organism: Helicoverpa armigera; assembly: GCF_030705265.1. Taxonomy (NCBI): domain Eukaryota; kingdom Metazoa; phylum Arthropoda; class Insecta; order Lepidoptera; family Noctuidae; genus Helicoverpa; species Helicoverpa armigera. The sequence goes on from NC_087128.1 coordinate 8,001,173, forward strand.
TATCTGAACTTGATACTGCTGCTGTTTTATCTGAAACCCATTACAAATTGTATGCTGCTGGACAAAAATATGAATGGAAATATAGTTATTTGCTCTATTGTAAAGTTACCTTTGGCTTTACCCTTAGCAGGTGTGGCAGATCCATTTGATGAGGTTATATTACTTTCTTCACCATCAACTTGCTTAGAGTCTGTGACCTCTCCATTACAGGCTTCAGAAGTAGCACCGTTGCCTGCAGCCACTGAGCTCTTGGCATCACCGCTCTGCTCTGGCTGAAGGCAATTATCTTCCGAACTGTCTGGGGCTGTGGAGTTGGCTTTGTCTACCTCCATTGCGACAGGCTCCTTGGCTTTCTCAGCAGGCTCACTGGTGGATACCTTAAATAAATAAAGTCTGTTAACTGATGTAAGATGTTTAAATTCAATCTCCAATTTCTTGGACTACAATAAATGAAACCATTCAATGTCTTATGTGACCAAAACTTTAATAATAAACTCACTTCTCCATTCACATCCTTATCTTCTTCATTGGAGTTGGTAGAGGAAACACCACCAGTGTCTTCATCGGCATTGCTGCCCTCTGCAACCTCTTTAGTAGAGGACAAGCCATTCTTGCTGGACGATGCTTCTACAGCCGGCTGTTCTGAGCTGGAGCCAGCTGCTACTGCTATGCCAGAACTTGAACCTGATCCTCCTGCACCTAAAACAGGACACAATTACATTAATTTATTGAGAATTTCCTACATATTTATTTTATTTTATTCCTAGAAAAAATGACCAGCCTATTTAATAAAACTGCAGGATATAGTCCTCATCTCATACTGAGAAGGAATGGGAAATAGCACCAGTAAGTATGAATTAGGAAATAAAACCCTGGTGAGTGTTAGTATGGATTAACTTTGTTAAACTAAAAAAATGTTAGGCTACAATAAGAAAAAATATTGCATCTGTACCTGAACCACCGGCTTCCTCTGTGTTCTTCTTGGCGCGAAGGCATGGAGACAGTGGAGTAGCAGTGTCTCCGAGACGTGCACGATGAAGAGTGCTCAGCTTGTTCTCATACTTAGCCAATACTTCCTGTTAAGTAATGGAAATTAAAAATAATATAGCTGAACACTCAATACAGTATCCATCTATTATAAAAACCAGGAAATGAAAACTATAACATTAAGGAAAACTAAGTTAAATATAGAAAATAATCTCCAGTACAAAATGCTCAGCTTTCAGACTTAGGTAAGAGATCCCGGTTCAGCAGTCATTGGGATTGTCATGAAAAACAATATTACAGTAGAAGACACAAGTTTCTGGCAATTTAAAATAGTTTTTCGGTCAATATTCGTCAAGCCACTCGCCAAGGTTTCATACAGAAATAGATAGACTTAAAACTTTTCAAGCAGCCCGCTACAAAGAAGTTTGTTTTATGATTTGTATATTACCTATGTATGTTGTAATAGGTTCAGGGTAAGTTACCTGTAATGGGAGTCTCGCCTCTTGGTATAAGTTGCTCACATTGTCATCTTCAGATTCTTCCTCATTGTCACTTGGACCTGGTGGATTGATTTCACCTAAAATATTTGATATTATTTTAATATTCTACTTTCAAATATTAACATCTTGAAGTTCTATGACTTATGTTAGTTCAAAATTGAAGATAAAGTACACAATTCTAAGTCATTATGCAAACATTTGACCTCTGCCACATTGTCCTATTCCGAGAACTCAAACCAATAAATTTCAAATGGTTTGATTACTGCTAGGTAAAACTTTGTTCAATACAATTGATTTATCAATAACTGTTTCAAATACTGTTAAGTGTATTCCACCATTCTCATCTGTGCGACAGTATTGACACTATAACCTCTAAATATTAAATGAAAACAATCACAGTACAATTTTATAGGTTATTTGCAACATCAAGATTTCATAAAACACAATAAAAAATATCAGATTTTAACCTGTATGAGCTGTATATTTAAATAATTTGTTCAACATAAATACTACATTTCTTAAATATGTATAAACTTACCAGCTAACTCCTTTAGGATGTCCATAACTTCTTTGGTGGCAATAGTAGCGTCAAATCCAAGGAAAGCATCTTCCAAAGCTTTCGTGAGCTCACCACTTTTGTAAGCCTCTGTGTTTTTAATGAAATTCGGCAGATTTTGGGAACAATATGTGGCCACTTCTGCTCCCCCATGCCCATCATACACAGCAAACAGTGATGTGTTCACATCATACTCCAGAATTGTGTTGTGTGCATCCTAAAAGTATTCACAATCAACTTGTTACTATAAATTCCACACTCGTGATAGTTTTTGATGGTAATTGTTAACAATACCGGATATAACAGCTATAGAAAGTAGGATTATACTTGGGAGTATTCCTATTATGTAGTTAGAATTGATTACAAGCAATGATTTCAGAGTGATTGCGTCTATTTACTTTTTTGCGGTTTCAATCTCTCGGTAAATATAAGATCGTGCATTGGACATTGGACATAGTAAAACGCCTAGAAATCATAGCATAGCACAGGCCGCGAATGGTATCACAATGCTAGAACTGTAGATGATTATCTGATCACCGAGATGTGGCGATGATGATTGTATAGCAATAAACATCGGCGTACGGAATGACTGAAATAAACTATCATGATCGAAACAATATAGTACCTCTTGATTGACACGCCATCCCTGCATGGAGCTTGCGCCGCACTCAAGTTTATCGTTAGCTTCATCGCTGGACACTTTTTCTGTAACGGGCTCAGACAAATACGCACCCATGTTGGAATGTTATAAACATGAATTATAATTACATAAAATAAATAATTGAGGCGCGAAAACCTCCGAAAAACGCGCAGGCGGCAAGCTAACCCGAGTCAGTCAACCGCCGAGAACAGTATTGCCAGAAATTAAAATTATTTTACCCCTAAATTAAGCTCAATTGTAAAAATGAATTCATATATTTTTTTAACATTTTACACTGTAACTTATTATCATTAGATATTACTGTTAAAGTAGTAAAACATCATTTAGTAATTCGTTAATTTTATTTTACTTGAATCGCTCTTCTGAAAATAAACATTTTAGTCTCATATGTAATAGTGTGACCATCAATACCGAATTTATCAATACCACAAAAACATCTGAGAACATTGCATATAAAATTCAAACTAGTGCATTTTCTTTGTTTAACCTTATAACGATAAATATATATATTGTAATCTTCATCTACGTAACTCCCTGTCCAGTTTCACCACAATTTGTATCATCAAAAGTTTCTATTAAAAAGTCAGGTCAGTCAATCACGAAGATAATTCTGCGAGTTATGATTGTTTTCAATAATTGTCGTACATACTTCTCCAAGAAACTTTAAAAAATAAACTATCAACCATGAGTTATATACCAATGTTTAATGCACGAAAATAATTACAGTGGCGAAAATTTAACTACATCTTAGGCATTTAAGTAGCCTAGACAATCAATAAAATTGCACAATATTACAATAAACACATAATGAAATAAAAAATATCGTCGCTAAAAATCATTGCGAAATCTTCAACATTCACGTAGCTAGATTATGAGCATTTCATACAATTATAATAATTTATGATCTCCAGAAGAGCTCGTGGCTATGCCAAAACCACGCGGATTGATCGATCATAAGGTTAATCATCGCTTGGCGCGGTCGGTCAGTGCATGAGTGACCCTCTTGTCATGACGAGTTCTCCCGTGTTTCGGAAGGCACGATAACTCGGTGTGTCCCGGCTGTCATTTTTGAACATCTTTGGCAGGCGTTACGGGTAGTCAGAAGCCAGAAAATCGGAGACTTACAAAGGCCTATCGGGTTGCCTGGGTAACTGCGCAAAACACTTAGGTATTCAGCTGCATCATGGAAACCGACCTAATCGGCTGGGCCAAAAGGCTCGACAGATCATGTGGTGATGTCTACAACTTCAACTATATTCGGAAAAATCTTGCCTAGCCTAGCGAAGACTATAGCCTAACACTTTTTAACCTTAGTGAGCTACCTTAATGGGAAGTGTTACAGGCAGCGTTGAAACCGCGCGAAACGGTTAGTAGGTACTAATAATTATCTGGGAAGTAGGAATTGACTTCATACTACTAATTATAGTTTATAATTACTACAAGACAACATATTAATGGTATAACGATAAAAGAGTTGATAAATAAGCAAAGGCTGTTTTATAGATAACGGATATTTATGTAAATAGTGTGCATCGATATCTTTATCTTATTATAACTTAAACTCTACGGTGCTTGTGTACCAATCGTAGTAAGAGAGTGATACTAGTAGGATGGATTCAGTGTACGATCGTGCGATATCAGAAGTCGGGCAAGATGGAACGTTTCAAATACAATTTGATATTTTTTATAACATAATTCTTGCAGGATTGTGGTCCATGACCTTTAATAATATAGTTTTAGCTCTTACAATTACTCCGCACATGTGCAAAATTCCTAAGAAACTTTCAAATGAAAGTGAACATTCATGGAAATTGAAATACATTCCAACGTAAGCTGATGTTTTAGTAATGATCAGTAGAGAGTTATATTTTAATTTTAAATATTTTATTTTCATTACCTATTGTTTTTTTTTGTTTTAGTGTTGAAGACGCAGCAGGAAACAATAAATTCAGTGACTGTTTAGTATATTCTAATCGAGGAAACAATATAACTGAAGGTATTTTTTCCAATGTTTTAATTAATTGCTATAGTCTTAATTGCCTTATTATTTTAATTCTCAACATACTCGTATATCGTAAGCTGAATTGAATGCATTTAATTATTTTCAGAATGTAATATATATGATTATGATAGAACTTGGTTTGAAACAACAGTCCCTTCCGATAATGATTGGGTTTGTGAAAATGAAATATATGTAGCAAATATTTTTGCATACAGTAAAATTGGAGAAACCGTTGGATCATTATTTTTTGGGTGGTTTGGCGATGTGTGAGTAAGCATTATTTTTGACTTGTCAAGCACCAACTAGATAAAAAATGAACAATGTTATGATAGGTACTGTGAAATCATAAAAGTTTTTATCACTCTATAGATAGCGGCAGACAGATTTGGGACGTGTTCATGTAGCTAACGTCTGGGTTGCACGGCTACTTTTAACCTTTTTCATTCGTTATTAGCGACCCAAATTTATTGAAGTCGGAATCAATCGTTCACGGTTCTATTAATTTTATCTTCTCGGATCACTTTTTAAGTCATGTTATCCTTTAGGGAGACTATAGATGAATTAAGCAAATCTGTGCGATTGTTTTCTTAAATGCGTCCAATAGTCCCTGTGGTAGGCTAGAAATAACATAAATTATTTTATGTTTCAGATATGGACGAAAACCAACATACGTAATTTCTTTGGCTATGTTAATAATTGGTCGCTTTCTGTCAGTGTTAGCTAGTTCTTCGTTTATTATATTTGCAATTGGATGCGTTATAGCGGCTCTACCATCATGGTGTGTCACACAGAGTGCATCGATTGTTTCTTTAGAAATATCATCTCCAAAACGACGAGCTAACATTGCAAAGCTAAGATTAGTTGCAACTAGTTTTGGCCTATGTTTAATGCCTTTATTGTACTGGTGGTTAAGAAGTTGGAAAGTATTTGTTGTTATCACAACAGCAACTCAGTTACCATATTTGTTCTGGTCTTGGTAATTATGCTACTATTTTTCATGATAGGTAGTTACATATTTTACAAGCATTCAATTTTAGGTATAAACCTTTTAACTTCCAGGAATTTCATAGAATCTCCACAGTGGCTTTGGGTTAACGGACAATTTAAGAAATGTGTTCAAGTACTCAAGCTTATAGCCAAAGTGAATAAAACTACTCTTGGTGCAACTACAGAAAACGATATATTAACAAGCGATCTCTCCACAACCAATAACGCAGAAGTCTTGGGACCATTAGCATTATTTTCTGGCTGGCGATTAGCTGTCAATACGATCTTACAGCTATTATTATGGTAAGTTCGTGGTAAAGTACGCAACATGCAGAGTTATATATTTTAAGTTTTTTTTTGTTATATCACAGGATTGCCGTTTCTGTCAACTACACAGTCGTTTTATTAAGTTCTGCGGAAAAGTCTTTGGCAAACCCATTCTTGGACTTCGCGTGGCAGTCCTTGGCTGAAATTCCTGGATATTTTGTTGCATCGTGGCTTGCCGATCGCATCGGTCGACGATTTACGGGAGTCATTTCAACAGCATTAACAACATTATTGTGGGTAGTCTACGCCTACCGCGATATCTGTAAGTACCGCATTAAAGCCAGTAACTGAAAAAACTACTTCTACAACTAGATTTAATCAAAATAAATTTAATCCTAAAATCCTATTGCAGATAATATAGGCTGGCTAAAGAATCCATGGTTGGGTACTGCCTTGGTTATAATAATTAGATTCGTAATAACAATGTCATATTACATAATAAATCTGTTTAACATGGAGCTCTACCCAACGTGCCTCAGGCAATCAGGAATGTCTTTAGGTAACGTAGTCAGTGGTGGAGCTGGTGCAGTAGCGCCATATATTTTATATTTGGTAAGTTTTACAATGGTTTCCCTCACTTCTTGTCCAAGAGGTATAAATTATTTTATTGAAATATGATTTTGCAGTTACATAATCGTAATTCGTCGTCTTTCTAGGGTCGTCGTTTTGATGCTCGATATCCAAGTGTCATCTTAATAGTAACGACACTATTCGGCGGTGTATTAACGTCGTACTTGCTGCCAGAAACTTTGAACGTAAAGTTACCAGAAACGTTAGAAGATGCCCAAAAGTTCGGTCGACGTGATCGAAGCCATTATATGACTGTCAATCTAAAAGACGAAACAATCGAATCAAATATTGCCGTCTCATTAAATAGGATTTAAGAGATTATATTTTATTTTATATATGTACTTAAAAATAAAAGTTATATGTTTGTTATTTTATATTTTTTGAATAACTAACTTAGATCCCCTGTATTAAGTCATCATTATTTAATTTAGTGCTTACGGACATTACTACCTGGTTGTCGATATAAGTAGCTGAATAAGTGAGCATAGTGAGGGATTGGGTTTGATTCCCAGATGGTGTGATCTTTGTTTAGGCAGTTCCGTATGAAGAGTTTAGAATTTAGCATAATCTATCAATTAAAATTGACAGTGTGTAAATATTATTCATTAAATAACATAAATACAAAAAAATACATTGCTTAGGATAATTCAATAGGAATTATTTTGATCTTACAAAATGCTTAGAAACCTTTTTTTTTAACTTTAAGACGTTCTATTATGTTGCTATTTCATAAAATATATTTCCCTGAAACTAAGCCTATTTTTCTGAAATCGACTAAAATTAGCGATGAGTTTTCGGTATATAATAGACAATCAATAGTAACTTACTAAATGTCTGTGCACTATTTACTTTTTGATATATTATCTATCTACTCTTCTGCTCTCCTCTTTAGTCTTTGGGTAAATATAGGTGATAATTTACGGGATTTATTGGTTTTTAATTAAATACATTTCTATTATCAGTGATTATTGAAATGTAGTAAAATATGCGAATATAGTATCATAAGTCGAAATAATCCCTATTTCGATCCTTGTCATATTTTGCAAAACTTGTATTGGTATACGCATCGCAAGTGTATTTCGTTGATAAAATGTCGGGCGACCACAAAACATTGATAAAAGGCAGCCCGTCGCAGTACGTGAAGCTGAACGTGGGCGGGACGCTGTTTTATACAACTATCGGTACACTTACCAAGAGTGATAATATGTTGAGAACCATGTTCAGTGGCAGGATGGAGGTACTGACAGATTCAGAAGGTATGCGCAAAATTATCTCGAAGAATGGTTTTATTTAACATCCAAAAAGGTTTTCTCTGGTATAGAAATGAAAAAATCCCACTACATCGATGTTTTTGCTGTTTACAGGGTGGATACTTATTGACCGCTGTGGAAAACATTTTGGCACCATTCTGAATTATCTTCGAGACGGCACCGTAGCCCTACCAGACAGCTACCGCGAGATTATGGAACTTCTAGCAGAAGCAAAATACTTCCTGATTGAAGAGCTCACCGAGTCCTGTCAACAGGCATTAGCAAAGAAAGAAAGGGAAGCGGAACCTATCTGCCGAGTTCCTTTGATTACTTCTCACAAAGAAGAACAACTGCTGATTATGTCAACTTCGAAGGTATTAATTAATTTATATGCAAACACATGATAAAAGAAGTTATAAGTAACTACATAAGAAACCGTAGTTTTATTTTATGCCAAATTATTAACTTGTAATAATGTGTATTTAATTTATTTTACAGCCTGTTGTCAAGCTCCTGATCAATAGACACAACAACAAATATTCCTACACAAGCACATCAGATGACAACTTGTTAAAGAATATCGAGTTGTTTGACAAGCTCTCTCTGCGCTTCAGTGGCCGCGTGCTATTCATAAAGGATGTGATTGGATCAAATGAAATCTGCTGCTGGTCATTCTTTGGACATGGCAAGAAATGCGCTGAGGTCTGTTGCACATCCATTGTCTATGCAACAGACAAGAAACACACCAAGGTGGAATTCCCTGAAGCAAGGATTTATGAGGAAACATTGGGCATTTTGCTATATGAAAGCAGAAATGGACCTGATCAAGATTTAATACAAGCGACGTCCTCGCGCGGCGCAGTGGGCGGCCTCTCGTGCACTAGTGACGAGGAGGAGGAGCGGTCCGGCTTAGCCCGACTCAGGTCGAACAAGCAGAATAATCAATCTTAGCGGTTACAGTCGGGCTTGGCGCGCCTTCGAAGCTCGAAACGGACTAATGTCTGATACCAGGCTGGCTTCTTTTTGCCATTTTGCTGGCTGCCCTGCTTTGGTCTGTAGACTTATCTGAGCCATGTTCTTCAATGTTGGTCAATTTGACCATTTTCCCATGGCTCTCTTGATTGTGAAGGAATGAAAATGGCATGAGGCATTTATGATTATAGTCAGATCATACTATGGACAACTTTCTGCTAATACTATGTGTCTGTGTCTGTTCTGTGTCTAGTGAGTATATTCTGTTAGCAGAAAATAATAGAAGAAACATGACATTAGAAGTGCTAAATAAGACGCAGGATTACATAAATATCTTAGATTCACAATTCAGTCTGCACTGTTTGTAGTGTAAACTCCTCTCTCATAAAACAATGTGGTTGATGTCTAGTATACGATTCATAAATGTATTTTACAAAATCTCAGTATTTGTTATTCATGTGTAAAATTAACCAATAGATAAAACCAGGAGTCACTAGTGGCAGGAGTGTGGGTGTCTTCAGACAATCAAATGTACATTAATTAATGTTGCATTATAAGGTTATACAAGTGTAAAATAATGTAAAGTACTCTCTAAGATTGTATGTGAAACAATGTGTACAAGCTTTGCAGTACATCTATGTCGTAATTCTAATATAATAAGTAATTTTACGCTTATTATGATCACACAATTTACACAGCTCAAGTGATTTGCCAAATGAATGTTGTCTAGTATTAGAATCTTGTTCCTGAAGCATCTTTAGTGGATGAAGCTCATAATTTAATACAAACTTTTATTTAAGATTTACTCCTATGCCTTAGATTTGAAAGGTCTATTTAATAATTGGTGTCTGTTATTCAATACATATTTGCAATTTTCACTATTCAAATATGATAGGGTAATGTGTGTTTGAAATATATTGTAATGGATTACTGCATTGCACTACTTATAAGGATTGTCACTTGATTGGAATATACTTGGTATTTGAATGTAAATACAGACAAATAGGAGAACATGAAAGAAAGAGGTAGTTTGAATTGGTAGAAATAAAGTTGTTCTGATTAATTAACAGTACGTTTTGGAAGCGAGTTGCCTATTGCAACTGTCGAGTGCACATGCAGTAACTGCATGAAATCGGTTGATATACGAGGGTGACTGCACATGCTGCTCCTGCTCCAACACCAAACAATTTCATGTAAATACATACAAACCAGTAGAGTGGATGTAGCACGTGCGGTCGGCAGATGCAGTCGGCTGCACGCTTCCAAATTCTTACTTTTTAGTACCAGTAAGTTCATGGTGTGTATGATTTTGCCAAATTATGTAGCTGATGCGATTGTAATTGATTGATTGATAATGGAATGAAAATTAGATGGAATGGTTATATGGTTATTCAGATTATTAAGCATTCTAGTCTGATATTTTATTGTTCCATTAGACTTTAATAAGAGGTATAGGGTAATAGTGCTAAGCACATTACTTTTATATAAAAAGAGAGTTGCACTAAACAAATAAATATATTAGTGTTATTGAGCAGCATTACAGAAGTACTAAGACTTTCTTATTGAATATTGTCGTAAATTTTCCATAGTGTGTAAAGGTACATAAGCCATCGTGCATAAATTAGATTGTTTTTTTTTTCACAAACGGCAAAGATGTTCTTCATTCACGATGTCAACATAGATCTAGCTAATAAATATGATGAATGTAATTAGAGGCTAATTAAATTGATTGAATTTAAAGAATAGTGTTAATGTCGGTTGTTGTACAAAACGAGATTGGATAAGGAATCCCTCCTATGTCCTAGTACATTGCAAGACTGGTTTCAAGAAGCCGTTTGAGTGGAAAATGATGTTATTGTAAAATTTATTACACTTTATAACTTATTATATCCTTATGAAATATAATATGCTCACTGTTTAGCTGTCCTTATTCGTTTTATTTATAGTTCTACAAATACCCACATACAGTGATCCAGTATACTACAGATATTTGAGTAGTAGAAAAAACGAGAGTACATAGTTTTTTATGTACCCACTATTTACAAACAATCGGGACTCACGCGATATTATGTATAAATGTACGACACATTTTCCGATGTTTCGGCTGAATTGCACCAACCGTGGTCACGGTTAGTACCTGTTATCGATTTGTGTGATCGAGTCGTGGATTAAGTTTGACCTCGAGACAGAAAAAGGCTGCTTTATCCTGGGTGTTGGATTGGAAGTAGTTTCTTATCGACTTCAGAAACAGGTTCCTAAGTAATCTGACCAAAGTAACTACCTATTCAGAGGAAGTTGCAGACGAAAAAAACCGGCAGTTGCACAAAGCCCCATTAAAGTTAAAGCTTTTCTAAATCTATTGCTGATTCTTTGTAAAAAAGTAAAAAGTGGCATATACTGAAACTACACTCTTCTAGAGTAACATATAATTTATCCCAGTAGAGGCAGTAGTTCAGTTAGAGGTAGTAGTGTTGCGGGTTTTGGTATCTTTACTGTAACTTGTGCTGCATGCTATTGTAATCTTATAAAGAAAATAGAATGATAAACAGTAATTAGTTTGAACATGTATAATCATACATAGCCTTATTCTATTTAAATAGTCTGTGTTGATATCAAGTTTCTTTTATAGCATTCTAAACTGCATAAAGGAATTCCTGTTTTAGAGCAATTGTATTTTTTTAAATTGTTGCACCCATCCACACCACACTTCACAGGTTTTGGTGGGTCAATGGGCATTTTCCTTTCCAATGGGAATGGTACACCAGGGGGTAATGACAGTGAGATCTCATTAGTATTGTTTTTGTAAACAATCATTGGTTCTATTTTTCTGATAGGTTTGCCTTTAGACATGTTCTTTAGTTTTGATTCCTGCTTTTTAAGAAGTCTGTCCATTGTTTTCTTCTTATCCTTCTCCCTCTTTTCGTCAGCCAGCTGCTTTCGTTTCTGTGACTTCAAAGCAGCTTTCTGTATTGCTTCTTCTGTCATGACCTTTTCTTTGTAACCTGATGGGAGTGCAAGAAGTACTTCCCCACCAGGACTGGTCTCTTTATCTGTGCCTCGCTCATACATGGCTCGCTGTCTTGCTGTCATCATTTTTGGGTCTTTAGGCTTTATTTTTTTGAGCTCCTCATCAACCTGAAATATGAATAAAGTTGCATTACATCTAGCAGACGTTTACTTCAATATGTGTAATTAGTTAGAATTGTATTCACTTACTTCTTCTAGTTTTCCGGATTTTATAGCATCAAGCCATCGTTCCTCTTCACTAGAGGTGCCACTGTCTCGTCCCTTCTTCTTTTTCTTAGATGATGACGCTTTCGGTGGAGTGCTTGACGACGAGCCAGGTATGGACCTCCGCGAGTCAGATGACGACTTCATCGTTTGTGCTTTGAGAAGATCTGCTGCGGATGTGCCCGGGACGTCGCGTCCCTTCACCTTAATTTTATAAGGCTTATCAAGCACGTCTTCGTACGATACGTCAATAGACGATTCGCTTTCGTATTCATTTTCTACTTTTCTCTTCTTATGCTTTTTGTGCTTATGCCTTTTATGTTTTTTCAGCGGCGGTGTGTCTATAAATTATCATTTTCATTATTACTGTTAGCGTTTGGTATTGTATGTCAACAAAACAAGGGTTAGATTATTTACCAATTACGATTTCATCCTCTGTGGTGCTCTGATCACGCTGTCGGCGGACCATGTTTGGTTATTTTGATAATTATTTTTTTAAAGTTAAAATTATTTTTCCTAGTCTTTCGGAGGGGGCAGAGGAATTTGTTTTCAATTCACATTCCACAATTCTTCACCTTCACTTCAAGAAATTAGTCGTTATGTTGGCACTACTGCTAAGCTGTCAAATAGAAATTGACAGAGTGTATTCGCTTTTATGTACATAATGTCACAGAGGCCAATCACAGCATTAATTATTTCACCTAAAAATTAACAGATATTTTGCGTGCTATTATAATTATAATTTAAGAATTACTGAAGACACATCTATTCTATTTTATTTTTATTTATGGCGATCCATGTCGATGCAAACGTCGACGATTCTGCCAATGACAAGTGGGATGAGAAGCAAGCATCGGAAGCAAGAGACACATATTTGAAAGGTAGTCCCTTGATTTTGAACTCTCATTTTTTGTAGTTTCATAGTCTTAGAATATTGTCATCCAGACTGATTATCGGCCTAGTCGGCTATTTTCTCTATCTCTAAGTATAATAGCCAAATGAAATGGAGACATAATGTGCAGACGTGCCAGGGCCACATCTAGCCATCTATACAGATTAATGGTATTTTAGTTCGTGCATATTTTTATATTATTTACTTTGTTCGAAGAATGCATTCCTTTTGCGTATTTTTATTTTTTTTATTTGTGTTAAACGACGTGTATTAAATAATACAGTTATTATTTTAGGTTTGACACACTTTGTATAAGGGACTAGATAAGGAAGGTTTTAAGCTGAGTAAGTAGGGGAGTATACTTACTTATAGGGAGAATAGCGAGTACATAAGAATAAGTAGTTGTAGTACATTTTAGAGAACTAAGGGGCTGGACATAGGATTTTAAAATACGTCCTCAAACGACTACATCCTTTATTCATTACTAATAAACGATTAACGAAAAATTTCATCTATATTTTGTACCCGTACTCATATCACCTCTTTGCTTGCTCAGAGTTCAACCAATGCTTCGCGTTTTAACGTTAAGTTTTTATTCCTGCAAAGCGTGGCGTGGTAATGGCCGAGTTTACTTTCCGCAGAGCGACTCGGCCATAACGTTGGACGTCGAAATACGTCCGGAGTAAGTTCGAACTTAAGTGGTATGGTGCATTAGGTGCACAGCTTCCTTGCGTCTGATATTATACTTCGAATAGGTAGTGGTTTTAAATCCTGCTGTCTCAGCTTTTATTGTTTTGACAGTCAATCTTTTACTGGGTCCACTCTTTACATAGAAAGTAGGAAAGTTACAACCGGGGGGTAAATAACTTCAAGTAAATTTTTGTGGGTAACAATTCTGTTCCGACCGTAGGCTTATCATAGGTTTTTGTACCTATTCCTATTTCAAGTCACTTTAACAAAGTACCTTGCAGAAGTCGTGACCTGATGTAATAGATTTTCTTGCAAACAAATTATGCTACTTCCTTAAAATCAATAGCTAAAGTGCTTCGCCGAAGTAAGTAGATACCATTCTACATGTTATATGTTCTTACAGGCTTACAAAGTTTCCCGTAAACGTCCGCCTAAGCAAACAAATATAGGCACCCACCTTTTCATTAGGAACGCGATATATTATTTATTTCAAATTAGTTTCTTGGGATCGATATGAAGTCTTGATGTGATTTGGGCCAGTTTTTATGTCGTTCAGAGTTCCGTCGGACCGCATACTGTTGCTGAGGTGTTGGTTTGGTAGATATCGATGTCTGCAGGTCCTGAAAGAAGATGGTTCCTGAAATAGGCACGGCATTTGACATTATATACAGGATGAAGCTTAAAATTAGGTAATAAATCAAATGGAACTTGGGTATGGGCAGAAGAAAAATTAACTTTTTATAAACACAATGCAAAATCGTTGAAAATACAAAAAATTGTCAAAATTTTGACCCCTAAAAAAATTACCCACAGTCTGAAATCATAAAGTTTATTTCATATGATTCAAACTTCGAGGGACAGTCTGTAAATTCAGTAATCCTACAGCGTGTTATGCCATCCTTTTGCATTAAGCTCGCGTTACATTCGTATTTATCCTGAAAATCCTCCGCATTTGCAACGCTGATTGATGCAAGCCTGCACTGGTTGTTGTACGAGATTTTACTATGTTTTAAAAAATATTTTTTTTCTAGGAAAACTTTAGAGTTATTTTTGTAGCTAATGCATGCAATTTATCTAACGAAAGGTTTAGTTACGAGTTCGGGGCCCGCCTATTGCATTCTGTCTTCTATCCATTCATGTCTTAAGTTCCATGTTATAATCAAGTGTTCAAAGAAAGGGTCAACCAAGCATTAATCAGAATCTTTTATCTACCAGAAGGTAGGTAGCTCTATAGGTAGGTACGCCGACTATGGCAGGGTTTTCTCAGTGTCTATAGATAGTCATCTATACAAGTTCTGTTCAAAATTACTGAAGGATAACTGTTCAGAGGCTTACAGATACGACCTTCAATAGGTCCTGTGTAATTGAGTGATCTTCCTATTTATAGCCTTTCCATTGTTTATGGCTTGGTCTCGTTCAATGCCAGCGAGTTAAGCCAGCTCATTGGGTCCGAGGTGCGACAAAGGTCAGCTGAAGCGGACGTGTAATCGTAAGCACCTAATTAGTTGGAAAACTTAAACAATCGCTCGTTTATACGTGTTTGTATGTATGGTGAGTGTTTGGGAACTCCTTAAAAAAAAAAACTTCTTTGATCACCCAGCTTGTGTGGTGAAGTAGAAACAGGATTCCTTGTGATCTTCTCGTATATTTTTTTTCACATGGTTTTAAGTACGTTTTATTTTCGGCTAGGTAAAATTCTGGAATTCTTGGCTATTTTCTCTGGTGTACTTTAAACAAAGACTATAAAACCACTTGACTGCGCATACAGTGCCCCGACGCTCGCCAAAAGTTAGTGATTTTGCGCGTACTATAAGGCTACGATCAGTACGATCCTTTAGTAGCGACCGTGAACTGACCAATAGCAGCCGCGGATTATGCCGCGTCCCCCCGCCCGCAGTAGTGTTCTTAGAAGAAATTGGCGAGTGCGCTCTCTAGTGGTTATTTACTTTATGACTTTAAACTATTCATTACTTATGCAATTCGAAACCAGTTAAAACACAAAGTTTACCATACAAAAACAATCCGTTCCGACTACTAGTTTGAATAAAATAAACTTCAGACAACTTAGGGAGTATTCCTACTATTTCCTACACAAATGTTTACCTGTCTGTTAAGCTATACCTACCTATAGGTATTGCCCTTTTCAATAAGCCGGCCGGTTTCAAACTAAAAGGTATTAACAACGTCGGCAAAGGTTTAACTGCAATCCCATCAAGGAAGGTAACTTAGTTGTTTTTTTAATACTTGTTCTTGTATCAAAGTTGACCGCTGTCGGCCTTAAATTAATTATTCACTGTTTTTAAGTAATGCTTGGCTTTACAAGTTGAGTATTAATTATGGCGTAATAAGCAACGGCGTCTACCGTAATGTAATCATTAAAGTTAAATTATTTCTTTGTTTGTACAAAGTGGGGTTTTTTCGCTCGAATTGTTATTTTAAGAGTTATGATAACGAAAGAAAGAAAATCATACAATTAAGTAGCGTTTCTCGAGCTGGCATTGACGGACCAAAAAATACCTGTAGGTTTCATAAAATTCAGTACTTACAGGTTGTTTACGGTTGGAAATTGTGAAAGTCTGGCAGATAACTGGCATCGTGCCAGTGTGGTGCGATTTACAGCACGTGTGCGTGACTATGTAACGTGATTTCAATTAGGCGTTTGGCACTAAAGCCGCTATACCTCAACCGGTAGCCCGGTGGCGGGTACTACTAGTGAACTTATGTCTATTACAAAAAACCGTATGGGTAGTATTAATGGATTTATGACTAGGAGCGACAATTTTTATTTTAGTAGTCAACAAGTTAAGTACTTTCCCATGAATGATGCATATAATTACCGAAATGTAGTTCAACTAAAAGAAATTACTTTTGGCACATACAAAAATTGGATGGCGCAATATTTTTATCATTTAAGGACACTCAATATATTTTTAAGGTGTTAAGTACATGTAATTACACACAGTACATCTAGCCTATACAGATGCAAAATTAACATTTTGTTTAATTGACAACCGATTTTACATCAGTTCAATATCACTTCGGAAAAACGAATGCACACGTTAATACATTAAAAGGGTATTAATGAAAACATGAGCGTTCCTCAGAAACGAACATGAAAGTTTTCGAAAATGAATATGTATTCACTTAAAGGAATTCTAAGGAGAAGCGCATATCTCTGGCGAGTTACTGTCTTTTCAACGAAGTTATTTGCGTTATAATACAGTCATAAGAGAATCTTAAAGCAGGTAGGACCGTAACAGATCACCGGCTTCAGCTAAAGTTACGAATGCGGAAATTAAACTTTGTTCAAAGTTATGAGCTGAGAACATTTCGAAAGTGGGCAATAACTTCTTAGGATAGTGATATGATATAAGTCTTTGTTCTTAGTAAGTAATGTAGGTTATTGTTTGCCAAATTACCCTATATATTGCGATGGAGTCAAATAAACGCGTTCAAATATAATATAACCTTTACTTGTTGCTATTTTGATAGTTCGGGGTGCAGTCAAGTGTAGTAGATGTAAATATTTACCAAAGTATGCCAAAAATCTCATCTTATATGCCTACCTGCAAACAGTACATTAATTGCACTTGAATAATTTGATAATTAGATATTAATCGAATTGTAGAACAGCTATTTTTAAATAAGTGACGTAGGTATAGAAAAGTCAAAGGATTAGAGAAATAAAAACAATAAAATATTTCCTTTCACAAGATGCTTGCTCGATTATATTATCTTCGTTCGCCAAATCCTCGTATCGTATACCATTACCGCAAAGTACACAATTATTATATTTATAACGACACCAGAACATCTCGCTGTTGTAATATCTTTTTGCTGCAAACCCTTTGAGCTATAATGGCGTCATTCTATCATGGCGTCGCGGAACGTTTTAAATTAGTCCCACCTCCCCAATTCGGGTGGGCCGTGTTTATATGTCCTATAAACGTTAATGCTAACAACAACATGGTATTTGGTGGCTTAGGAAATATGTTGGCCGGACATCAATCTCTGGGGATTTGTCGACTTACAGGCGTGTCCTTATTAAGCTTGTTACAGTAGAGTGTAACGGCCTAACTTATGGTTAAGCGTATATTTTTTCGCCGTAATTTACACATGGTGTTTGGCAAAAGTAGTGCTTCTAATTTTGGCCAGTATTTACATAGGGTAGCATATTTTCTAATGCTTAGAAAATTGTTTTTGTTGCTAATACCTGGCTTATGCGAAACCTAAGATATATCAAAATGTGAACAGAGCCGATTCTGAAAATTCTTTTATCAACTGAAAGCTACAGACTTGTTAGTTACAGTAGTTCCCTGAACTAGTGAAACAGTGAATTCTGCTAGTGTATTAATAAACAGAACGTCGGAATTGAGTCTCTGTGAAACTGTGCATGTCCCCATAACGCAGTCGCCAAAACTTTCTATGAAATACGAACGAGGGGGAAGATGCTAAACAGAAAGAGTTTGTAATACATTTTTTGCATTGTTAATGAGAAGGACTTTCCCCAGAGGACTGAGATGGTCCAAATCCTTAACTTTGTTAACATAAAAGAAATATTGGCTCGAACAAAAATCTTGTTTGTTTTATTGCGATATAAAATGCCGTCCTGGGATTGAGATACTTATTAAGATATATTAAGCGTTTTAGCCAGAAATTGAAACGTTGAATGTTCGAGCAATAGCAGAGTTTAGTTTGATATACAAAGAGCAAAGTTTTGCGCTGATTTCGTATTGACAGATACAAAGCGTATCTAGAAGTTTCCCATAATTTTGATGACGAGCGGAACGCAAGGCAAATCGGATGTTGTTTACATTAATTTTGTGTATCTCAAACAATTTTACTGACACATCGTTTTCATTGTTGTATATTTGTATTTGTTTTCGTTCTTACCCTTTGTATTTCGTCCTTAAGTTTATGTTAGTTAAAAGCTGATAGTGAAATTAGTCATTTGTTTTTTGTTTCTTGGTGATCACAGCATCAGCCTCACCATCTCAAACTGGGTACCTAAGTACTCTAAAAATATTGTTGAATATTTTTTGATATGGTAGAGTAAAATATTGAACACTGTGAAAAGCTTTGTAACAAAAATATTTCTGTGTTTAAACAGTACCTGTTATTTTCCTTCAAATATTTACCGGTGAAAGAAATTTCACCAAAAGCCTTTCACCAATACCGCGTCATTTTCCCAGACGGACAAAATTTATATTATAAAATAATAATCATAGAACAATATTAATATTGTCGCCGTAACACAATTGTTACGACGGTAATAAAATAAATGCAATTATAACGGTCGAGGCACGACTCTCGTGCCTTGTGTCCGAGTCCGGATTGGCCGTCCGGCCGTCCGGACCGGACTGTCCGGAGATTCGATTATTGGATCACTCGTTAATTAACTCTTGTGCATACAATCACGGTCCGGCTTGTTATGGATTTACTATTTACATAATCGATGGCTATGTATCAGTATGTTTAAATTCAGGATTACATAATCCTATGTGTTTTCATCTGTTCAATTAATTAAACATTAATTGGCTGTTCACATTTCATTGTTCTTCGTGATCAATCAAAGAGGTTTGTTTCATAAATATTGGTAACGTTTTGTATTTAATAGCTTGTTTATGGTGTAATCAAACCTGTGCAGTAATGGCTTGTACCGTGCGCAATACAGCATGTTTAATTACCTACCAGTTAGTAATAACGTATAATTATAGCAACCCGTAATACATACAATTATGTTTATGAGAACATCTCCGAAACCCCGTACGCAAATTAGAGGATTCTCATAAAATATTTAATGTTGGCAACACACGTATCTATACGTCACAAGTTTAACCCTTCAAACGCGAGCGGCAAGAAAAGGCGTTCGTTGCGTGCAGTCCATAATTTCCATAGTCATGCAAACTAGCGCAAACACTTCGTTATAATAACGAACTCGAACTCGCACGGACTAGAACTCGTACGAACTTCCTTTAATTAAGCCGACACTGGCTCGGACGTACATGTGTGCAATTAAAGCGGCTAGATATCTTGGTTTGAGTACTTTAGACCCCGTTTGAACGATAAGGTTGTTAGATTGGTACTAGTTGGTAGTTGGTAGCAGTGGAGGGTTGAGTAATGAGTTCTGAAATATGTATGTGTGATTGCTATTGCTGTTAGGCCCATTCAGATGGTCTTAGCGTCTGCGTGAGGTAAAACATATGCAAAACTAGCTGGTGCCCGCGACTTCGTCTGCGCAGGTTTAGTATTTCGAACAATATGTTTACAAATTGTAGCCTATGTGTTATTCTGATGTATAAGCTATATTATTGTAAAGTTTCATTAAAATCCATTCAGTAGTTTTTGCGTGAAAGAGTAACAAACATCCATACATCCATACATACAAACTTTCGCGTTTATAATATTAGTAGGATTTTTGTTACAAACAAAAGATCATCTCTCAATAATCTTCAACAAAAAATCTGATGAATTTCTTAAAAACCATTATATTTTATTCGAAATTCAAGTTTTAATTGAATAGATCGAATTACTGATATCTACTACAAAATATATATTTTTAACTCATTCATGTAGCCGGCCGTTCAAAGCGCCACTTCAATATTCAATCAACAACCAACTGTGATTTCATTTAAATGGAATACATTCCGGGTACCTACAGTGAAATCCGTGCACTATCTTCGAGGATACCTCACGAATTTCTAAGCCTTCGGCGAAATCCGTGCGCACAACGACAATGTGTGTGAACATACCTTTACATTTTGTGGGTATTAGCGAACCTATGTTTGTTATTAAAGCGGTATTAATGACGTCATGAATTATTGCATGATAAGTGGTGAGATGGCGGCATTAAGAACTTAGTCTTTAGAACTTTTCTTTAATTGCAACTCTCTCAAAATTTATGACTAAGAACAGAACAAGACGTAAAGAATGTCATGGAATGTCAATGTTAAGCATATTTTTAACCAACTCCCCACAAAAGAACAGGTTCTAACTTCGTTAGTTTTATTTTAACTACATAAACTATTCCGATACAAGCAGTTCCAATTAAAAATCTGCCAAGAATAGTTGAAAGCAATCATGGAAACCGACAAAGTTATTACGGGACCGCGACATGAGCAAAAAAAATCCACTCAATTCCGAATAGCAGACACCTATATGTACTTGAACGTGCACATAATTAATCCCAGAAGACGTTAGATACATAACCATTAAGAGGAATATCTTACTGATGGGTTTGTTAATAGAAAGCAATTAATAAGATGGGGAGGGGTGCTTGCGCCACCGCGCGGGTGAAAATTGCATGCGATTATGTGAAAATACTTCGATATAGTATCGAGTGGAGCCTGGTACTATCACTAGTATATATGTACAGTCAGCTGCAAAAGTAATCGAAATTTTCAACTACTGCTAAATACCGTGTCGTTGATAACTTACCAGAGTATTTCATCTACTTTTTTTCAAGTTTAGGATGTAAATTTTTGTGTTTGTGTTGTTAAGAAATTGTGACGTAAAGACGTTGTCAGGTGCTTTTGTTAATGTTGATTTGTATACACCTACCTTCTTTTGAAGCTGGCCGTACATACATGTCGGGTATTGTTAGTTGTTCGGGAACGTGTGCAGCCATTGAATTTATTCAGTCCCTAAGGTACTGCAGGGTACAATCTCAAAGCAATCGGTGCACGTCTGTACCTAAGACCTGGGAATGGGGTAAATAGACTCTTTGTGCGGTTGTTTATCGTGTGATTTGAAAACTAGATAATTATTTTATTCCCACATTTCGAACAACGTTTAATACGTTCTTTACCAGCTTTTATATACATAAACTGGCTTTACCTTAGGCAGCTGGTAAATGTATCTCAAATCGAATTTGTTGTTTATAATTTTAAGACACCGTTAATCCAAAATATAAAGTTTTAACAAGAAAGAAACAAGCCTATATATTACGCCTATATATTAAGCCTATATATTATGTTTTAATAAGCCCTTGCGGGTTTTATCCCATAAACTTTGCGCAATGATTTTGAATAAAAATTCGATTTCAAAGTTATCTCTCCTCAGTTGAGAAATAACAGCTACTGAATTATTTTAGGCAATTCTAATTCTAGACTTTGGATCTATAAATAGCTTATGTATAATTCTGAGAAAACACTTGAACAATATGTGAGCTGCTATGTTATTCTACAACTACGTCTAGGCTGCGGGCTCGTCATATGTCTCGGTAAGTAGTTTATGTCTGGGATAGACAGGCCTATTCTAGAAATGTTCTGTGATAAGCAAAGAGTTTAGTTATTACCAAAAACATATATCTAAAAACGAAGCATATAAATTCATCCAATGTTACAGAACTTGAGAAGATTTTTTGAAATTATTCTTTCACGATATTTCGATAGGATGATTAGGATATGATATTATATTTCGATAGTAATCGGAATTGTCTCGCGCGTACAAAAATTGCTTAAAGTACCTGCCTACCTACTTCATTTTAGTTTGAATTTTTGACGTTTTTCCATTTCTTTGAAATACAGTAGGTAGATCGCAACACCCGTAAACAACGCTGCGTCCGCATGGTATTAGACGAGATGGAATATAAGTTCAAGAAATAAAAGACTTGCTATAACCACCTAGATAAACTCGGTTGCTCAGCATAGTTCATGAATACGGCTGTTATCCCCAGGGGTATCCGAGAGCCAAGGTGCCAAAGTGTATGTTCAGTCTGTTTTAGTTCTATACTAGAATAATTATACCTAAATGTCCGAGTTTCGGCCTCAAGTTACCAACTTACAGTGTAGTTCGACAAACTTGAATGATGCACTTTAAAGTTTCATTTTGATGATTATTGTGTGTGATTTATTCATATTTTGTTCTCTTTACTCTGGAGATCGAGGGTGTCATTATGGCTCTTTTATAAGTAGATATGTAGGTATTTGAAATTCGATGCTATTAGTTATTTTGAATAGAATAGAATATTCTTTATTTTATACCAAACATGGACAAGGACATAACAAACAAATATGTGTGAGTACAATAGGCGGTCTTGTCGCTTAAATAAATCTCTATTTACATACAGGTTAAAATAACATTCATTGAAACTTTGAACTTACCTACAAAGTATAAAATAAATGCACGTCGCTTTCCACATTGGATACTACCGATTTCGAAATAACGTATCCACGATTTTGTCAAATTAGATATTTAATATTGTAATATTTTTTTGTGTTATAGAGCGTCGATAAATCTACATGGTACTCTCTCAAAAATCGTGTACCTACGTATTTAGGTTACCTAGGTACACATTTACTCATACCACAAGGTTAGGTTAATAGTGTGTAAACTCGTAGGATTCTCATTTAATATTCTGTTGCTTTTAAGGCCATTTAAGCTGCCTGATCCCGACTATCGATACTAGGGATTTAGTCGATAGAACCTGTGGAAGCGAGCCGATTATGATACGGCCCTCGAATTTTACACACTTCTACTTTTTATTTTGTAAGTAGTGACAGACATTTGTGGTGTTGTACATTCTATTTATATAAAGTGTATGATTGATAGTATTTAATACGAAAGTTTGTCTAAATCTCGGGCTTTAACGTCAAATCTACTGAATTGATTTAAATGTAGATATGTAGGGCAGAGCCTAAGAAAGGGAGGGTTCTCGAAGTACCTACGTGGATAAAACCCCGGAGAGCAGCCATTTACATACATATAAGTATTCTAAATATTCTTAATAAATAATAACTTAATTATGTAAGCACCATCAACAATGTTCTTCGCATAGAGAAAAAGCATTCTTAGAAATAAAAAAAAAACATACATGAGTTTAGTTAACATGTAAATATTTAATTATAATGTTGTAATGCAAATTAAATTACCTACTTAACGCAGTTGTGTTTCAGTCCTTAGTCGACATATCAAAGATTACTAAATTCAGTGTTAGTGTTGCGTGCTGTCACCGCTCACGGGTTATTAGGAAAACTCGGTCAAAATAAAATGGAAGCTATTTACATCGTAAAAGGGTGAGTGGGCCACGTGTGAATGATGAATTATGTGCTAAGTAAATAAATTTTAACGGGCATCCCTAAAATGTGTAAGAAGGTTTATTAATAAGTATTAAGAAGAAGTTTTCATATTAACGGATATTGTCGCGCGCTCGTTCTTTCTCTCACACACTTTTTCCCGTGCATCGGAGAGCACGTTAATGTCGGTCCTGATCTCTCTCCGGTCGTGTCGGATTGCAGTCCCATCGGGCTATGAGAGTGAATCAATAGTGAGTGCACCTGTGTCTGCGCAAATGCTTGTGCTCTATAATATGTCCTGGGCAGTTGGCTGATCTCTTTACATTAGAACAGTCGCCGAAACTGGTAATCGGCTAGGAGTACATCATCTTTCTCTCACATGGTCGTGGTATACCTACGGTGGGTTTTTCTACGCACTACACATATGTACATACTTACAGCGCGGTAAACCTGCTGTGCGATTTCAGGTGTCATCTTTGTACCAGTAAAGTAACGGCAGAATTGTCAATAGTTTGCTGTCGTAAACTCACTCATGCGCCGCTTAGAAAAACCGAAAGGAAAATTCGCTAGTGTGTAAGTGCTCTTATGTTACAACGAATTTTAGTTTTCAGTAAATATTAATATTTCATTTTAATCCTACTCCTCACTATTGATATTACTAATGAGAATAAATGTTCTTTGTTACGGTTTCATAAAAGTCCAATCAACTCTTTAACATAAAAGAGGAGAATAGGTACATAGATTCTTAAGAGTTGATCGACCCTTTACCTTTATATATAAAAAATCATGGATCAGGTGGATCTTTAAAATTGCAGGATTAGGTATACAAAAACTTCCACAGTACATATTGTGGCAAGTAACCAAATAACCCTACTATTCATTGGGTTTAAAACATTGCAAAAATATGTAAGTACTTAGGTATAACGTGCATCTTCTACTTAAGATTATCCTCAAAGTCTTTTGTTTATGAAAGTAAATATTCTGGCTTATAAAAAAAAAAACCGGAGCTAGTAAATCTTCCACGCAATATAGGTGAGTACGCCTTCTACTATTACCTCATAAATTCCTTTCTATTTACTCAACATACATAGGTATATTTGCGTGAACATTCGATATTTTGTGCGTGAACTTTTTGTTACTAGGCAAGGATCTTTTGTAAGGCGAGGTAACGTACTTACTCTCTGATACTGAAAATCTGAAACTGATTTTATTCTTCCATTCAGACTTTCTATTCTAATAACATTATTTTGCCATTTTTCAAAGCACAGAACAAGAAAAAATTAAAATGATGTTAAATAACAG
Source organism: Helicoverpa armigera (assembly GCF_030705265.1). Lineage (NCBI taxonomy): Eukaryota > Metazoa > Arthropoda > Insecta > Lepidoptera > Noctuidae > Helicoverpa > Helicoverpa armigera. Next base: position 8,026,116 of record NC_087128.1, read on the forward strand.
CCACAGCCTTGTTCACACAGATTTTTTCAATTTAACGCAGTTTTGAGAAACAACCTCAGAGTTGCAAAAAGCTAGCTGTATTGAACCTAAGTCAACATATGACCTACGTTTCATCGTTCACTTAAAAAAAATAAACTTAGTAGCTACCAAGTGTGCCTCCAATAGCAAATTACCAAGAATGTTAGAGATACAAGACCTGCGACAAATGGGATGGCTGTCCCAACCTCATCCTATCCCCATCCAAGCTATTTCCTTAGCTACTTTATCACCTGCTCTAATGGATGTTAAAGAGACTTATTATTTATTCAGCTTATAATGTACGTGTGAACTTGTGTGAGAGGGTTGAAAACTATTTTTTGTATGACGCCACTTACGTGCTTTTGAAAGGGTTGTGCAAGAAAATAGTTTCGGCAAAAAGCCTGTTTTAGCAGAGATGTTCATAGGGAAAATGCAAATGGTCACAATGCAAGTGGTGTTCAAATCTGGTAACCAATATTACCAAAATGTTTTTTTATGTCAGACCTCATTGTTACATACAACGGATAAGCAACGAAGAGATTAATCAAGTATTTTATTGCAATTATTAACCGCGCATACCTACACGTGTTTGATAAGAATCTACGTTTTTTAATTAAAAAATACAAAATGGCACTGCAAAAGCACACGAGAATATTGCACTGCGTTATACCGCGTGGTTCTAGAGCTTTTAGCAAATATGTGTATTTGACAACTATGCCCTGAGTACTGAGTGTTTTCAATAGAATTGAATTTTTACAATATTTTACATTAGAATAGTTTTTTTCATTCATTTGTTTTTGAAAGCTCTGATAACTTATATATCTTTTTTTTTTCATTTCATTTTCATAACTAACTGCAGTTAGTTCCTCTCCCATCGTATTGAGGAAGGCCAAGGTACTAGGCGTTGTCGGTTTTGTGTTGTCGCGTATAACTTTCTTCAGCTGTGTACGTGTTTGAAAAACTTAGTTCGAATCGTATAAATAGATTCTTGTGAAGGGAATCGATCTTAAAAGTTTCTTCAACTGGATTTTATACGTCTTCAACTTATATTTTTATCTTAAGAAAACAATGCATCAAATAGATCAGTTTTCTATTATAATTTCGAGACACCTAGCAGGTTCATTAAATTGTTGTTGAAACGACAATGTAGAATTCTAGATAATATATATGTTACAGCCAAAGTGAATAAATATATATTATACATAATGACTGGTCATTGTATATAATACCCAAATTGACTAGACAGTGTGATAGATTAATCACTTTATCTGGATCTAATTTATAATAGCTGGTCAAAGTTAGCCAAAGTAATAAATATGGTATAATCGTCTGACTACTTACTAATTCTTAGAAGCGGCTCAAGTTATTATCGACTCTTTTTATGATAAATCATCGAATGATTCCCCCCACTGTGGGAGAGCAGCGTGAGGGACTCAGAGAGTGTGAGTGTGAGAGTGCAGCGTGAGGTCAGACTGTTAGTGGCTTAAACCCACGCGTTAAACAACGTACGCCGCCGAGACGGGTCCGTGTCTCCCAGGAGACGGAAGGCCGATAAGGCACCTGAAGTCATCGCACAGGCTCACGTATTCGGTGGCTGGGAGTCGTCTCTCGACCACACAGAAGGAGACGATGGCATCCCAGTACCTCTCGCCCCGGACCTTGGCTTGAACCAGGGCCGGGTGCGAGAGGTCGCCGCTCCCGACTGCCTCGACGAGGACACGGCGGTGCCCTTCCCGGGCAGGGCACACTCCGGAACGTCGGTACAGTGGCCCGAGCCACACTTCAAAGATGGGACTTTTCGCTACTATTATGGAGTGTCCTGCACTGTGCTAACTAGCTTTTTCGAATTATATTAAGGTCAGCTACCAGGCACTTTATTTAGTTAACATGAAATAATAATCTTTACCTACTTGTTTTATTACATTATCTAAGTCTATGGAGATATTATATAAAATTGCTAGTAAATGTGATTAATTCTGTGTCAATTATCACTTTATCCAAATTGAGTAGATATTATAAATAATAGCTAGATAATATGTATATTATGCGGATTTATTACTTTGGCTGTAACATACATATATTAAAGTCGTATAGATAATACAGAGTAACTGTATACCTATAATCTTTATGGAGATAAGAAAATATTCCTTTCAACCTAACATCATGTTATCGATTTAACGAATCGTCTTTCATGCAACCTTGACGAGAAGGTCGCTCCTGCATCTTTCATTCCATCAAAGGAGACGAGCAATGCATATTATGCATACATCTAGTAGGTACCACCCTTGCACCAGCTGCATCATTCTTATTCATTCCCACGTAGTAAGTAACGTGGTTCCATATGTCTGATGATTTAAATCTCACTGCTGCACTCTGTAGGTAATCTAATTGCAAATATTCACGGATTCTGTCGAGTGTTCGCGGTGCCGCTTGAATCTCAAATTAGTAACGCGTGCTGCCGGACACAGCACTTACGTTGGTTTTAACCCTTTATGTAAGGGGAATCATTGACAGTAAAATTAGGAGAAAAGGAATATCCAGAAAGTGTTGAAATCTTTAAAAACAATAATGTATTGTGAATAGGTGCGTAACATATTCATTGTCCGTTGTATAATAAAACGATTACGAAATCGGTACCCATAAAACGGATTTTAGAATAAATCGAAATTGCATACGTTTGATCTACTTTCAAGATAGTTTAGAATAGTAGAACTAGCATCATCTTCATACTCTTTATTCTAGTGTGCATAGCTTTGTTTATATCGTTTTGAAGAAGTTAGTCGATTTGTCAGCATTATTTAAATTCAAACTTTATGCCGCTTGGTCCCGTTCGTGATATTTATACGCGACAGAGTTGCATCTATTCCCGTCGTTTATTCAGCGTCTGAATAATAACATGGGCGCCATTTTTATTTTCCCCATTCCTCGTCTATTGCGTAAATTATGAGACTGCTCCAAACTCTTTATTTTTGCAGCCATTTAAAAACAGCAAATTAAAAAAGTTATTTTTATGTCCATCGTTTCCTTATCCCCCGAGAGTATAAATTCGATGTATTTTCCAAATTATTATTTATTTCGCGAGTGTATTTATTGAGTCGATAATACAATTTGAGTAGTACCCATATGCCGGAAATATGGACAAGTAAATATTCGTTAACATGATATACGAGGTGAATGCATCCATTGATGCGCGGATATCGATATTTTATGTTCGCGATAACAAAGTTAAATTCAAAAAGTTTATAGTTAAAAAAAGCTCACGCGTTATTCTTGCACTAATTGGTTGTAGAGTATTGTTTGAAGGTTGTTAAATGACAATTCAATGCAAATATAAACGTGCACATTATTGTCTATCTTCATATCTCGACTGCATTTAAATATTAAGTAGAAAATAATTTTATTATGTTTGTGTTTGAGATAAGCGTATCCACAGCCATTACAGGTACTTAGAATAAAATTTGATGGTTTACAACGATTTCTAAGATTTTATGAACAATTAATTTGCAAGATTACGCAAGAATTTTGGGGAATGTCAATAGTTTATGTAGACAATGAGGTCGACTGTTATAAATAATATTCATAAATCATTTAATTTCAAATCATTCAAAACGTTTCAATAGACTTAGAGTTATGAATAATCCCGAAGCTGCCTTTCAAGAGAAAACGTACGTTTAGATATCCAGCCCAGACCAAAATCTAAGGCAGATGTCTCCAATACAATTTGGTTATGATAATCCCTCAAACATACGCTAGTCGGGAGACCGATGCGTTTGTCTGTTCAACACAAACTCTATGAATATGGAGGAACAAACTTGGCCACCTATGCCCGTATATTTTAATTAACAAGGCTGTTCCAGAAAGCGTGACAATTTTAAATGGCCGCGTGAAAAAAATGGATGGAATTTTGCAGTCTGTAAACGAATTTCACAGTACCCCAACATACAAATAGGAATCAGAATGACTAGGCGTGAATGAAGAAATATACAGTGCTGCCTGTGACCAGTAAAATTAGTTATAAATTAAAAAAAAGTATACACTTTATACATGTCTTAAATATTATGTGAGATTAGTAATAGCAATGGTACAACAATCGTGATTTGAAAAAAGTTAAACATACCTCAGTTTCATACCATGCAGATTGATTAACTTTGAGAAAGGATATACGGATGTTTCTCAATCAAAGTTAACTTTTGGCAAGCAATTGAAACAAATGAATCCACTACAACATGAAGCTGCATATCTGTAGTTATACAGTGAAACCCAAGGACAATTAGAATTTTGGTTGGTGTGGTCTATAACAAGCTGCCGGGACGTGTCTCCGTCATGACTACCTTAAGCTCTGCAGCCGAGGTGAAAAGCTGACTTATCAAACAAACGGTCTGTGGTTTCGGCGCACTAATTGTCTATTAATTGATCATAGATGAATAATGGTTATTATTTCATTCCAAATGCATTTTAGTAATACTTTTACAGTTATAGAGCTCTAGTTGCCTGTGCTTATTTAAAAACGAATCGTTAATCGTCGTCCTCGAAAACGTTCATAATAAGGCGTTGTATTTATGTAAAGATTAAAACAGACTCGACTATCTTATATGACTCAAATTGCAATCAAACGGATCGTCTTTTACTCACCAGTAAGCCACGATATCCAGCTAATTAAATTTGTTTACTCCGCCCATCTTAATAAACCGGAAAATATCGTCAAATTATTTCACTGTTGTTTGTTTCTCATTAAAAAGTTTCCAGTGTTTTTCGACTCGTTCGAAAACACGCTAAGCTTTTACCGACGTTGCACTTCGTTCTTTATTTAGCGTTCGAAGGCTGATTGACTAACAAAAGAGGAAATAATTTTTCACGCGCCATCTCGAGGGGGTTGTAGGTGATTTTCTAAACATACGAATTTTCGAGTGAGTATTTTAACTAGAGAAGTTGCAAATACCGTTTTTCGAAAGTTTCCTGTGCAAAGTTTCATCGACACACGCTGCTTTGAGAAGTAATTGAGTAGTAAACATGCTGCCTGACTTTCTAACGAACGCTAGTTAAACGTATCTTGCACTGTGCAACTTTCAGATTATGTAAGTTTTTATAACTTGCGTTTGTTTTTACTTGCTACATACCCTGAGTGAGTTTTCACCTAGGTATATACCTGCAGCTCCAGAATATTTAACGAAATATAAAACCGCAATACCTCTTTTGACCTACTTTAAATGGTGCGCCCCAAACCCAACTGTTGTTTGCTAAGGACCGAAGCAAAGCAATAATAAAAATAAATAATTGAGTTGTTTTTGAAGACGGTAAATTATTAAACTAAATTCTTCGAAAGTCTGTGTTTACACTGATATTACGAAAAACTATCTAGAATTCTGAGAAACAACTTTGGGATTTTTTTGTTACGATGGTAAAATTAGGTAGTATGTAATTCATCAGCCGTGATGGAACAGGTATAATTCATCGTATTGTTCCAATATTCACAATCAACACAACTTAAACAGGTTAACAGGTTAAGGTACAGCAAACTACAAAAGGTCTTCTCAGAAAAACAAGCACGTGTGTCAAAACTAAAAATTAACACGAAACTAGAAATAGAACACATATGAAAATAATAACCAACATAGAGCAACTTTCCGTGCGTCTAAACGAAACGTATTCAATAAGTAGTTTGGGCTTAAAACACTAACGAGTTGAGCAGTCGACAAGACAATTTGGCGTTGGTAGTTAGCGACGATCCGCCACAAGCACGTGACGAGAGAAACTTTGCCAATTCCCAGGGCCCTTAAATTGATTACCAACGCCCTTCTCCCGCCAAACCCCGGTAAAGACTCCAATATGAATAATTGAAACTGTGATTGAGCTTAATTGTTATCAGCGAACTAGTGCGATGTTTAGTTACTAAACATGTGGGGAAATAATTACGAGTATTATAAACATGTTAGCAGTTAGAATTAGGCATATTTTATTCATGTTTTAGAGTACACTGTCTGTTATTAGGTAAATGTAAACAAGGTGATTTAATTATCAGAACTTTAATATTATTATCAGCCTGTGTACCTCTCTACTGTTAGACATAGCGACCTCTTTCAAAATGTGTCTGATCATTTGACGAATCCAAATACTGTTGTCAGGCTTTCGTGGATTTTGAGAGACTACTTTGATTTATGGTAAAATTAAAATTTTCTTGTGGTTAATACCTATTTTGTCTGTCAGTAAGTATGTGTAGTGTTTTTACAAATACGTATAAATTTGCACATCAAAAGAGAGTCCGTGTTTGTACAGGACTATAAATACTTAGATAAATAATCTTCTTAAGTTTATGCCACTACATAATTGGACAACAAATAAATAATACTGACTAAGTATAACATACAGCTTGATACTTAAGTACCTATTTACATTAAAGTTTAAAAATATGACATCACACTAGTTCATATCACGCGAACTTACACAAACAGGTAGGTACATAACGTGGATATAGGTACAGTAAGTTTCAAGTTCACAGCTATGCAAATGTTATTTTATTTCATAAAAGCGGTGAACAAAATTACGTAGATTGAACAGTTCCGTCGAAGTTTCAGCTGAACTGAAAACTGGAATCTGTCTATAACTATCTAAAGTAAAGGCACGGTAAATACACTAGTGAGTGCCAAGGTCAGTTTTCACTAAAATCCAAGAAATAGTGACATACTTATAGGTGCAAAACGTGCACTTTTGTTTTTATTTTCTTTGCGAGCTAAAAGTATGAAGATTATGTAACAAACGTCTCGATTTAATACGGATTTTGATTTATACAAAGGCCAGATATTGAATTAGCTCTAATATCTTATATTTTATTCATCTGGAATTGTATCGCTGTCATCTTCAAAGATAAAAGGTAAAGGTACAAGTCAGTTACTTAGAAGAAGATACAATTATGAATATAGGTACCATCAGAAAGGCAAGTTGTTCTAGGAACTTCAAGGAAACATCACGGAAAATGCTTTGTTTAAAATTTTCCGTACAAAGTATAAAGCTAATTTCAAAACATTATATTTTCTTTCCTGTAATTTTAAGAACCACCAATTTTTGTGCGAAATTAAATTAGCTACATTTCTTTGAAATCTCATTTTTGCACATTCACCTCGGTTACAAATTACGTGAACTACGAAGTTCGCTTGAAATTATCCGTAATAACAATTTGAGGTCGATGACCTGCGTTCATTATAGCCTTTTTTGAAGGTTATTATTAAGTTATGAAAATTGCCTACGAGCGTGTAACGAGGGCCTATAATCAAACCGGCTCCGTTCCTGTGCAGTATATTTTCAACAGCTTTATTTACATGTTATACTTAATGCATGATTTTTTCATTCATACGAAAACTCATTTCTCGGTTTTAATGTGTGCGTTTATTTAAACATGCTTTTCCTGGCTGTGAGTTATTTTCGCATACTAATAAGTCACAACAACGATGAAAAGAACATACGAATGAAATGAAATGGAATTACACAGACATTCAAAAGCATGAATAAAACTAGACTCAGACTTATCATAAAGCAGAGAGAAAAATCAGTATTCTATGAAAAAAAAAACTATGATTTCCACACTTAATCGAATAAGCGGAGACAAAGACAAAGTTGTCGTCGTGCTCGCTCAGTAAAAAGTTAAATTGCATGAACCCTGTGCTCGCCGCGCGAGATGCGAATTTGTTTAGACGAAGCACTGGTACAATCGGGAAATCAGGATTTAAAGTGGCGAATAGTTCGAGCCAATGACGTTACGAGAATTATTAGTTCACTCGATAAAAGAATTTTCGAAGGATTTAAGGGTTGGTATTAGTGATTTTTTTAATATTCCGCAAATTGTTTTGAAACTTAGGTACACATTGTAAGGCTTAAATCCAAGCAGGAAGGTGCTATTATTGTATAGCAAGTAAACATAATACAAAAATGGTTGCCATAAAAATAAATGCCTTAGCGTTTAATGACCTAACTTAATAGAATGCTACACAGTTAAATAAACACAGCCATTCTTAATCGACTTTTTCAACAAATATCACTTATTTTCCCCACACATTATCGCTAACGAATCGCTTGACGACAGCCAAATTACCGACTAAACCCCCTTATATCGCGATACGAGGTCGAGATTTGCGTTTAAGTGAGGTCCGTTAGTCGACAACAGTGATTTAAGCACTGAAAACAATTAACTAGTGACGTAGTGAAATTACTAGGTGTCAACAGGACGACACGGATTTGTCGGCGTTTGTGAGCGGCGGACAAGCTTTGAATGACTTGAGCGGAGCGACGGGAATTAACATCAAATGTTGCGAGTAGCAAAAATAACTAGAAATAGTGGGACACTATTTTTATTTATAATTTATGTAGAAACACCATGAAAGCTGAGACTTTTTTCAGACTTTTTTCCATTTCCATATAACGCAACCTTCCTTCACCACAAGTGTCCGCCAAAAATCACTTTATATCGAGTTCTTATCGTTAGACCCTATCCAATATAAATTCACCATTACAGTGAGCTACTAGCTACTATCAGACAAAGTTAGGGCTCTATCAGTTGTCTAAACTTCCCTCGGTCGGCTATTCCGTGCTATATAAAGTATGTAAAATCTCACTTCTCCGAGAACGACCAGGGTAACATGAGCCGTGAAGAGTGTCCGTATATATTCGATTTTAAGAGGATGTAAGGTTCTTGATTCAGTGGTTGTAGCCTGACATACCTAGCACGTTTAAAAATTGTTTCCTAAAACTGGAGCATAGCCGGAAGGCCTCAATTATTTACCTCCGCTACGAGCCATTGGATCGGTTTACAGTTTACATTAGGTATCTTCGAGGTACCTAAATGGTTAACAAGTTTTTAACTTGCTTCATTTGTTTTGCGATCGGATTACTGTTTGTGTGGAAAAGGCTTATGTTTAAGCATCGCAATGGCAGACTGTTTAAGTGAATAATATTAACTTAGTATTTAATTCTTTAAGATATTGAAATTCAAGACTTTTATTAAAACCTTGTGCAAGTTCTTATACGATTGCCGGCAAAACGCGACATAGCAGAAACATTATTATAAAACTTTGGTTAGACACGAAAATTTCAGAGCGTCCCTTTGTGTTGGATGAAAAAAAACCTATATGGAATTTGCAGCTGTCGGTATCGGCCGGTGCAACCCGATGTAGGTTTAAAATTTAAGCAAAATTCTCGCATACATGAAACTGAACGGCTAGACACAATTCCACTGACGTTATCGCATTTTGCAGCAACACCCTCCCCCCACTACCCCCTCCCTGTGGCAAAGAGAATGCTTGTTTTATTCTCATGGTCTATACGTGATTGGCGGACATCGAATTTTTATTTTGAGCTAGATATTCTAACATGACATACTCAAAGTACAGGAATTTATGAAATGCTTTTGTGCGCAATGGATAGTGGTGTGTATCGAGCAGGATATTTGATCGTTTTGTGAATTTATTCATCTGTAACGTCGGCTTCTCTTTTATCCGTTTTAGTGGTAGTCGAATCTTTCTCTAGCATGTACTTAGAAGCAACTTTTAGCTAAGGCGCGAATCTCGGGCACCCCGGGATTGATTGCGTGTACAACTGCCATTAGAGTTAAAGTACTATTACCAATTGAGTATTTTCTACTTTTAGGAGGTTTATGAACTCGGAAAAGCTTAGACATTTGTTCCGAAATATCAACGCGTGAATTATAACAAAAATAAAATTCCAAAAATAGAAATTTCATTGTATGATGATATTCCTGAGGCTGTTTCTATTCCATCACCAAATAATGGATTTAAATTTGATATTCATCAATGTTGGAATTCTAAAATTTTTAACGAGTTACCCACGCTTTGAATTCCCATTTTCGATGGCAAAATACACACGAACGCGTGCAAAATGTTACTTTCATTTAGTATTTGTTTTATTTCAAAGCCAGCATTCACATTCATATCTGAATTGAAACGTAATATTTGCTCATGTTCATCAAACAAGGCTTACTAAATATTAAGAACAATTAAACAGATAAATTGAAATGAACAATAACAAAACTTCACCGTGCTTATTTACTGGACGGAGAAGATACTTCATCTATCAAGTAACACTTGTAAAAAACCAGTAAAAGTTTGTTAAACACAGAGCCACTTAAAAGGATCCGAGAGGGCCGGATGACAGCGTTAAGTGAAGGCAAACTAAAAGGAAATAAAAATACGAGCGAAGCGTAACGAAGCTTAGTTAACCGAAGTGTCACCTCAATTCTCACCGGTGCTTACGTTACATCACCACAAATACACATTACACCATGGTCGGGTTTACGTAACCACGTAACAGTGAAATATTCAAGTCAAGGATCCCTCCCAAATATGACTATATTGTTCTATTCGGCCCACGATATTTGTATTGAGACCGCGTCGATTTAAATTCATGTCTCGCGGCGCCCGTTCTCTTTCTAAATCACACTGCCAGTAATATCGCGGCGCGTCTACGATACGTCTAATTTCTCAAGATTTTGACTGAAGTCCGCACAGCCATAAGGAATAAATATTGCTTATTCCGAACGTGTTTGCAAAATTTATGTACCAATATCTATTGTCTGGGTCCTGAAACAAAACCATTTTAGCATAACTACGTTTGAACGTCGATAATTGGGCGCCACTACAAGAACGGTGAACAATTACAAGTTTAATGGTATTCATTGATGTTATCCACGGGGCTTAGCGGCGCAATAAATTAGTCTAACAAAACCCAGGTGTCTGTACGGCGTTTGAAGTTTGGAGCTGGTGGAGGCACGCGGAGGGGTTATCAATTAAATGGCGCACGTCGGCAGCTGCCCACCGCAGCCCCGTGATGGATGCCCTCTGCGTCCTCAACAATATCCATTCCTCTCGTTTATTACCTTATTTGTACCGACATGCAGTGTACTGCCATTTCTCTAATAGAAATGGGTGGCCATTTTCCAAGTGGACGTTGTTTGCAATGTTTTCAAAGTTCGTTCAACCACCCCTTCTCGTTAAGTTTCTACTGTTAGCGAAATGGTTTAAGTTAACAAGATTGTCTTTAAAGTCTAACTGTAATGTAGATATATGAATCCACGATGATTATCTTACTTTTCGTTATTGTGTTTGGAAATTCTCGTTATCTTGGATTCGTTTTCATTGGTGGTGCTCGGTGGAATTGTGTCTCACACAAGTACACATATAGATACGCTACACGCATATACGCGTATAAAGTAGATGGAAGCTGAAATTGTCAGTAATTTGCGGTAGAATTGAAACGTCACGGATACATATAGAGGTACACATCGCAGTACGAATTTGTGTTCCCATACGTGATGTGACGGCGTGCTACGTCATTCTGTTGTATATTTGAATGTGAAGTGAAACTCGACACAAACGTGCGGCGGACGGACAAACCACTCACAACTGAATAGCACTCCACCTGCTATATTTTTTACGTAAATCACGTCTCTATTATGTTGAACAGGAGTAAGCCGAAAAGCTTTTCCCTTTTATGTGGCGGCTGTACTTAACCAAGTAGATTGTTTGGAGCACTGCGATCATTGTGTGCCATTTGTTTATCTCTTCTATTATGGTGAATTAATAAAGTTCAAAAAGTTACCGTTCTGTTTTTTACTTCAATTAAAGAAGAATCCTTTTTTCCGTTTTGGTGCCGACTTCAAGGCAGAAGTCAAGGGTGTCTGATACGTATGTACCTACACAAAGCGTATGCAAACAATACGTATCAATAAAAGTACACAAATACTAAAAACCTTGCTATTACCTTCAATAATAATTTAATATCTCGCATATAAAGTCTATTACCTCTAAATATCAATAGGCTTTGTATTAGCAATATGATTGCCATAAAATATTTTACTGGCTCATAAAAAGTGACGATAAAAATCACTGCGTACATTACATAAGTCGTTTACTTGTAAAGGTAATAGGCGAACATATTTGAAATAATTTCGTGTAATAGTTAGCAATTTGGCTAGACACGTTTACGTCCCTGGAGCATGATTAGGGATTGGACTGCGGTCTGTACTGCTATACATGTGTATAGGTGGAGTTTTTTGTGTCCAATATTATTGGCCGTATATTATGCCTTTTAAAGGTTGATTTTTGAAAGTTACTTCTATGAAAACTAAGTACCATCAACTTGCCAAGTGCTAACAAAATTGTTAAGATTAAGATTGCAAATTGTAGTGGTATAGTTTAGGCTAAGAAAAAAAAAGGTTTAGGAAGGTGACCCCAACATAGGAAAAGGCTCGGGAGATGAGATGATGAATTACAAAATTATAGATAGAGCGCGCGCTCTGAATTTTGTTGCAAACTGAATTTTGCGAAAACTACCTACATTCACACCGCTCACTGCTCGCAACCTTAAGCTTAATTAATGAGAAAGGCGAATTTATAGATACTAAATAAAGTCTTATTTCATTAAATAAACATAAAATAATAATACCGTAAAAGCTTTCCTTAATGTATTGTGTACCGATATAAGCTTTATGAAGATTTAGGGCCAATGAAAACACTAGACACATAAATGTAGTATTAGGACATACACGGATTACCTATTATTATCTATGTATTAACGTAAGACGATTATTAGCAGATCCTGTTCATATAACTAGGGATTATTATTGAGCTATTGTTGTTGCTATATTCAGAGGTAATTATGGGTTTAATGCAACGTAAAACCGGAGTATATTAGATATTTGTTTAGTAAGCTCTGTGAAACGGTGTTCTAAAGTAGAATCTGAACAAAAAAGGAAGGATTATTTTTTGCTACCAGTTCTACGGGAAAATTGTTACTTACCTACAGTTTTATGGAAAAGAAAAAAGTCAAAAGTGATCTTTTCTTAGAAAGTAGATATTTATTTTTTATTTGTTACATAGTATTAGCTGTAGGTACTTATAGTGTAGGTAAATATTATCCTATCTTCTAATTAATTGGAAAAGACGATTTTCCTTACAGAAACAATTTCTTAAAATGTCATGGCTTGGACCCTTTATCATAGCAAAGTATCATTATTTTCTTTTACTACGGAGTAGTTTGTCCATTTGCAGATATAATTTTAAAGGTTTTCTGCCCACATGATGCGGTTAGAAGCTAAGTACAGATATACCGAGACTCCCACCAGTCGATCATACATAAGTGCCTGCGTGCTGTAAATGTCACCTGGCTATTTTGGAAACCCTTTCACTGGTCTATTTATATGTAGCCAATTAGTCTTTACGCCTAAATTACTGCATCTTCTTTGAGTGAGCACTAAAAACAAAATAGAAAAAAGGTTGTATACAAGCACATGTCTCCCGAGCTTTTTTAAAAAAATCCTATTTATTTAAGTTGAGATGTGGCGGGCCCACAATTTCATTAAGCACTAAGCAGGATTACGAAAGAGGAGCAGTAAAGTCACACTATAAACTCAGAATAATATACTTTCGTAAATCATTTTCACACCTAAATTCTCAAAAGAGTTTACCTACTATGCCTACTCCAAACCAACCTCTTTGATACTCGCAAACTATCTAAAACTCATTGTAGTAATCTAGAATTCCTTTTTTGAATGGCATTGGGCGGTTACAAGCGTAGAACGGAACGGTTCGCCACAGTTAGGCAGAGTTAACTAGTCCGATGTCGTTACGATAGCCACGACCGTTGTAACTGCTAACTACGATCAAGTTTACGTTGTACCCGGTAATTTGATGTTGTGGGCTAGTTTTTAATTGTATATGGTTTTGGTTTGAGTTTGTAGGAAGTCATTTTCGGTTGGTTGTTCAACTACCTAGTAATTTTTTGTGTGATTTTGTTCACGTCGCGGCGTGGAAAAATTAGAACTTTTTGCAGGGTTTTAAACTTGTTCAGGCACAACTCAATTTAATGTTCAGTAAAATGTAAATCAGTTGATTTTTTGTTATTTTTTATAAAAAACTTATGAGTACGAACGTGACATATTCCCAGGGTATTTAATGAATAAAGTAAAGGGTAAAGACATCATCATCCTCCTCCGAGCCTTTTTCCCCTTTTTCTAATATCAAATTAGACACATAAGTATATATATCATCATCCATCATCATTCTCCGAGCCTTTTCCCAATCATGTTGGGGTCGGCTTCCAGTCTAACCGGATGTAGCTGAGTACCAGTGCTTTACAAGGAGCGACTGCCCTCCTCAACCCAGTTACCCGGGCAACCCAATGTCTGGTTGGACTGGTGTCAGACTTACTGGCTTCTGACTACCCGTAACGACTGCCAAGGATGTTCAATGACAGTCGGGACCTACAGTTTAACGTGCCATCCGAAACACAGTCATTGGTGTCTAAGATATACTTAGAAAGTACATACAAACTTAGAAAAGTTGCATTGGTACTTGCCTGACCTGGAATCGAACCCGCGCCCTCATACTCGAGAGGTTGGTTCTTTGCCCACTAGGCCACCACGACTTTCAGTAAAGGGTAAAGACGCCAACGAAAAATAGTTTTCATGAAGTTGTATTCTTTTTTAAATATAAAAAATGTACATATAAAATTGTACGTTGGTATACAATATTCAGAATTGTGCAGTGCGGATTAGCCAGCCTATTTGTTAATTGGGAGCCGAAACTGTGGTAATCCAATATAGCCTTTAAACCGTTGTACGTTTTGTTTACACTTTTTCAACGATTAACCAAGTTATTTCAGGTGTTTTACTGCGCAAAAAAGGCTTGTTTGACACATAACTTTGGTTTTAAAATTGGCTGCGTTCGCGTTTTTGGCTAGACTTTATTTAATAGTTGAACACGGGTTTTTCATGGAGCGAATGCCTGCCATACTGAACTTTGCGTATTGAATATGTTGCTGTAAAAGGTTCTTTTATTTACGAACAAAGAGTTTAAAACTACCTATAAAGGCAAAATGTTTAGTGTGACCTTTCTAGGTAGTTCTAGGTACCTAGTTTTAATTGACATGACAGGCTGTAGGCGTCGATTTTACATGTTCTTACGTGAAATTTTTATTTCGTTCCACCCACGTGTTCTTGGGTACTGGATTATGTAAAAATAAATATTAAATCGAACAAAACCTGCTTAAACAACTGCGAAAAAGCTTAGTTCTTAGAATAAGGTGATCTTAAAGCCGGGATAATGTTAAAAGTATGTGGATTGTTGTTAAAGCAGTCTAGCTTCTTATTTTTACTTTTAATGCGATGCCTCGAGGGTATTGAAGCAGGTCAGTAGATTCGTAACAAGAAGTTTTGTGAATTTATTACCATTAATATTTTACTAAGGGCTGATTTTTCAATCGCCAGATAACTTTTATCTGAAGAATATGTTTGACGATTTGACAGCTATTGTATGGAAAATATGTCAACCCGCCATATTTATTCCTCAGATAGAAGTTAACTGAGGATTGAAAAATCAGCCCTAAGAAAATATGTTACACGTGTAGAAGAAGATATAGATATTTGCATGACCTTAATAAACCTCTATATTGTGTTTAAGGCACAAAATTTGGGCATAATATTGTTATGTCGGCGAACATATTACGCGTAACTCGCAATCCCTTCCTTAGTCGGCTTTTATGTTTCCCAATGGAACCAAAGAATTAGTTGATACAACACACCTATTTACCTTTATAGAACACGCAAACTTTAAGCTACCTATACATACCTACTTATATATTTTCATGTGATAGCCTATTTTCGACTCGAAAATCGATTCTCGGGAAACTTGCATCGATCGTCACGACTCGATTTTAAACCCCATAAAATCAGTGTAGTGTTGTCAATAGATGCGAGTTTAAGCTTCTCAGAAGACCGCAAATCATCTGAGTTCAAGGCCTTTTACACCCATCTCCTAAAGGACCATTTAATGGAATTGTCGTAAGTAACAATTAGAGTGAAATATCGATAGTGAGAGTAGTGGGCAGGGCTAATCACAGTCGCTCGCTCCGACTCGTTACTGCCGCGTCTTAGGAATTACCGCCACAAGCTACTTATTTACTTGGATTCTGAAAGAAACTGGTTTATCTTTTTTTCGCTAAGGAGCTTACTATAAGCTGATAATTAGCAGGATAACTGATTTGATATTTCGAACAACATTTCGAAAAATGACTTGTATGATTTAAAATAGTACTCTTCTTACATATGTATTTGTATCTAATTTGATATTCAATTATTCATGTCGGCATAACGATTTTAGGAAAAATTCATGAAAGAAGTACTAAGAAAACGATTATGCCTAAAAATAATATATGTATTTTGTGTGGGCAGTTGAACATCATTTTAATTAAAGCTGATTACGAATACTACGAATTGTTTACATTACCTTGGTGACGTCATTAAGTGGTAGGAATATATTTAGGTAGCTCCTAATTATGAAAATTGTTGAACTCCTACGCAATAGTCGAGTACCTAACGTAGATACTTAACCTTTTTAACCCCCGACGCAAAAACGACGGGGTGTTATAAGTTTGACGTGTCTGTGTGTGTGTGTGTGTGTGTGTGTGTGTGTGTGTGTGTGTGTGTGTGTGTGTGTGTGTGTGTGTATGTGGCATCGTAGCTCCCAAACGGATGATCCGATTGTAATGCGGTTTTTTTTGTTTAAAAGGTATGTCAGTCGGGAGTGTTCTTAGCTATGTTTGGTGGAAATCGGTTCAGGTCTTCAAGGTCATCAGCTCGTTTGCTAGATGTGATAGGAATGTTACACGTTCTGTTTACTTGCAAGTATATGTGGGATCTGAAATTTGAAACACTAATGTCTTTTGGAACCACTGAGCTGGTCTGCTGTTAGGGCACGAAGGTAGGAGACGTAACCCTGAACTGCCTTTTAGTAAACCCATCGAGTTTGGGCTCGTTGAATTTGTCTTGACGAGTTCTCTTCATGTTTCTGATTGACGAGAACCTGGTGCTGGAAATGGGATGTGGCGGATGAAACCCTGAAATGCCGGAATGAAACGGATAAACCGATTTATATTTTTGCTGAAAATCTAGAATGTCCAAAGGTTAATCTTTATTGTTTCTCAGTCTGTGCAATTCTCCCAGAGCCAGTTTGTCATGAGTATTGTTAAACAGCTTCCTTTGGCCGAGATCGCATATAGCGACCCCATCCTTAGATAAAATAAATTAAATGAAAGAAGGAAAAATTAAGGAGTTCCTTTAAAAAGCATGAAATAAAATTAAATTATAAATTTAAAAAAACCCCCGACCCAAAAAAAGTATGCAATAATTATGACAAAAGGTTAAAAACGCTAAACCCTATAAAAAGCAAAAAATAACTTTTAACACTACGTAAACTAAATTTTGAAGTGTCGGGGGACCGCTTTTTACCATCATAAATACTTACATAAATAAAATGATACCTACCTAATTACAACATTCGTTTAAAAAAAAAACACGTATCTAAAGTAATGAATTAGAGCGGTCCCCCGACACGACAAAATTTAGTTTACGTAGTGTTAAAAGTTATTTTTTGCTTTTTATAGGGTTTAGCGTTTTTAACCTTTTGTCATAATTATTGCATACTTTTTTTGGGTCGGGGGTTTTTTTAAATTTATAATTTAATTTTTAACTGCAAATAAGGAATACTTTCCTTAAAATTATAATTCAAAATTTAAATATTGACAAAGAAAATTGTTTGCAGTAGCTGTTGCCAGCACTATCTAGTTTTATTTGTGTTTGTTTGAAAAGGATTTCTGCCGTCAATATTTATTTTAAGTTCGCAATGAAATGAACATATTTACACAGCAGATATAATAAATATCACAGTTTTAAATGTTCAAAGAGTTTTATGCAGAAATCTAGTACCTAATTAGGTCTACATTTTATTACAGAATTAATGTAAAATGTACTATATAAACATTGGATAAAGTTTCCAGAATGTTTTAATAACAAAAACTTTCTCATAAGTTTGATACAAGTTATGATAGAGAACTCTATAAACACTGCTTTTATCAAGTTTAACTTAGTTTATAATTATTAATTAGATCTTTTGGTGGAAAGTTTTAGAGAGATACTATATAATACTCAGATAGTACCTCTTTCATTTGTTTTGGTAAGTTATAAAGGCGAGATTGCAATAGTGAGGTGCTGTAATGCACACAAATGTTTCTTCTGGTCTGCTCCCTCCAGCAAACAGTGACAAATTGCGTGCAAACATTTCTAAAGTATCTGCAAAATCGCGCCAACGCAACGCCTACACATTTTTTGTTCGCGATCAATTTTGGTGGAATCTTGCCATTATGTATTTTTTGTACGTGTAGTTTTATATGTTCTGGAATGTTTTAGTGAAAATGCTTGAAAATATGATGTGGTCATAAAAACAACTTGAGAACATGATTTTTTTAGCGTGGTTATAAAAACTACCTACTTGATTGAAGAACCATTGCGACTTGAAATAGGTACTTAAATATTGGAAATGGTACATTAAATACTCAATTATATGCATGATTCAACCTAGATACGTTTTTTTAAGAATACCTTCTTCACTATATGTATAGTGAAAAAGTTGTATACAACTTTTCGTAAATATTTCGGCTCTAAGTAATTATTTTCCATTCACATACGAATACATACGAGTTTAAGTCTGAATTTCATAGATATGCAACCAAAAGGCATGAAAAAGAAATCAAATCCATACTTAACCTAATTGCTTTATACTTCCGCATAAAATGGCGCAATCAAAGATCTATTTATAGAAACTTAAGAGCGTGTACGCTCGGCGCGCGATGTCAACTTTAGGTAATTCAACGCAAAAAACCGCGCAGACTAGCGTCGCGGCTGTGTGCGTGCCTATCATACTTCACGTATAGTCACACAAACCATTTTGATCCTTTCGAGTGAAATTGGTAGAACAAAAAATATATTATTTAGTAAATAGTTAATAGCGGGAAAATAGTGTAAGTCTATGGATGTCTAAAATATAAAAGCATGAAATTAAGTCGTTAATACTTACACTCTTTTGCAAAAAAATCGGGCACCTATGAAAACCTTGGTTTTGAGGACTTTCTGTATATTACATACAATTTTCAACAGTACTAAATAGTCGACTGATGATTAATGACAATGTTAAGAGTTTCTGTATTTTAACCGATTTCAAAAAAGAAAGGAGGAGGTTTCAATTAGATTGTTTTGTGATTGTTCTCAATTTGATTGTTCTCGATTTCTCAAAGACGCCTGGACCGATTTGAAAAATTTATTGTTTATATGAATGGTCCAGTCCATCCAGACCGAAAAATTGTGGTCAAATAACAACAATTGCCGGAAAGCCAAATATTGGTGAAGAGCTTGGGTTTACCATTGCAAATAAAGTTTTAAGTTATCTATCCTATATGCTTCAAAAGTTATTCGAGATCAAAAGTCAAAATTTGGGTACATCCAAAATGAAAAAAAAAATTATAGCTCGATTGGTAACAGACATCTGCAATAAGTGATTTCTAGCCTAAGGAGTCCGCCATATTGGATTTAGACTCGCGACACATTTTTTTTCGAGTTATTCATAGCAAGCCCTTTCATTTGATACCCATATCGTAGGAATGCATTAAAAACATTTTTTTCTCCATGTTGGGTATACCGCCATATTGGATATAGAATCATACATTGTCATTAAAACTGAACATTCAAAGAAAATTTCAACTCAATCGATAAAAAAATATGCTTCAAAATTGAGCTTTAAATAAAATAGTTATGTATCAAGATTTGTTGGTCGCGCTTGAAATGTACTCTATTCTCGGTATCCACGGCAGAGGTTATTCACCCTACGCGATGTGACGGAGCGACACGTCCTCTCTCTGTAAAGCCTTGCGGCGGTCTGGTTTGAGTTGACTCGCGTGCAGCGTTTTATAGTAGTTTTTAAATAATTTATAAAAAAATAAAAACGAGAGATTAAATTATAATATAAAGTTTATGTTTTAAAGAAAGAGTTATATTACTATAGTAAATAGGTAATTGTTATATTAAATTAAGTAAGATAGATAGGTAAAAAAAGCATTTGAAATTCAAAATTTTTCACATTGTTAAAATATTTTTTTCTGAAAGATAGAGACCTAAATCAAAAAATGTTTTCAACTAACTATAGGCATGGGGATTTCGTCTATGAGTAAAAAAATAAATATGATTAGATTTGCCACTGTTTTCACATGAATTTAAGCTTCGAAATAGACGCTGAACGGGAATTTTATAAAACATCTGTTACGTTATAGGGGTTTTAAGTATTTAAAATACACAAATTGAAATTTATGTTCAATTAACTATATAGACAGTGAAATTACCTTGCGTTATTAAAAAATAACATAGTTATAGGATAAGTAGTTACTGAGAAACAGTGGTTTGAAAAGTACCATTTTAGGCCAAATGGCGCGCGGTTGACGTACACGCTCTTAAGCCAATAAACTCAGCATCGCACTCAGCTTGAGTAAAGCGTAAACAGTTGCTCAACTCTTGAAATTTCCACCAGTTCTCATTTACTAATTACACAAACAATTATTTAATTTTAATGTCTCGTACCTCTCTTACAGTATTCGCTCCATTTTCCACACATAGATGCCCAAGTGTGCTAATTAGCTTAATTACGACATTGCAAAAAGGTACTGTTGTTTACTTGTAACATACCACTTTATTCGATTAATTTCGTGGGCGAAATCGTTGATGCCCTGTGTACGAAGGTCCCGCCCCCCGTGTATCTCTCTGTACACGTAATTTTAAATTGATTATCCTTTACTTCGTTAATTGCTATGGTATCGCTTACTTTTGGGGTGGAATTTCAGGAGGGTTTGCTTGTGTGTCGAGGTCTTAGGGCATTTAACAAAATGATACTACTCCTATCGATGGGTATTTACGTTTCATTTTGAATGAAGTGATTTGAAATGCCCACTTATGAGTAGGTATAGTAAAGAAATTGCAATTAGCATATAAGACCATTTTTTAAATTATGATTTTACCAAATTACACCATAATATCCTTGTTTTCACCTTTGGATGCAACATTATGTGAATATCTATTTGTCTGTTAGTTGGCAAAGGTACCTATGAAATTCATACACTCACAAATGTACAATTCATATATTTGTCTTTTTGTATCTCTTACCGAATAAATCTTATTACATGGTAGCCGCACATTTTTTTGGCCTTGGCTAAACTTTTTAATGAATGACAAAGAATGTCAAGAGTCTCAAGAAGCTATCCAACGTGAACGTCAAGAAAGAGCCTCCGTATCAAAATTAAAGAATAATTTGCTACTTTTATGTAATTTTGGTTTGAAAGAAATGTTTTTGATTATATTTTTACTTTTAAATATCACATACTAGCCGTTTTCCCACGGTTCCACTCATGTCCCGTGAAAACTACTACCCGTATCGAGATAAAATATAGCCTGTGTTTCTCTTTGGTTAGATCCAGTAGTTTTGAGCCCCTCAGAGTACAAAAAAACAAAAATGTTTCCTCGTGTAACTCTATTGTGGATAACAGTCGATATATCCGTGAAATTCAAAGGCGGCCCTCGTTGAAAATTGCAAAATAAACAAAAGAACTCTAGTTGTTGAGAAAATATAAATAATACGACCAAACAACAACAAGGTTCGTCTAGGATAGCGGAGGAATCAGTAACACAAATACGTCTGGCTCTCTACAAACGTAAACTCTAACTAAAGATTGTTTTATAGTATTAGAGTGCAAACACACTGGAAACTTTTAGTCGGCCGATAGTTTATTTGGGCTCATAAAGCAGTACCAATACAAATGGTAGTACTTACATTACAAAAATTCGACTGATTTTTTTTTTTAAATTGGAATCAAGATTTTCTTTAAAAAATATTTTTGCGAACTATCGGCCGGTCGGTCAGCTGTCGGCAGACTGAGTATTTGCTAGCCATCGTCCTGTCGGTCAACTATCAGCCGACTATTTAGTCTGCAGTATGCGGTTACTTTAAGATGTTGTTCTTACATCGCATGATCCATCCGCTTGTGCACCTACCCTTTGTTTTATTGAAGACAGACTCTTTGTTCTGATATTATTTCGTTAAGAGATTTACAATTGTGGGATGTTTAAATTGATATTTACTTAATGTTCCGTCGGAGCGTTACAAGTAATTCTAAAGTAACAAGACGCTGAATTTTACACCCACGCTGACTTAAAATTCAAAGATAGACTAAAGAAACACTTAACTGTTTCTCGTTTGGAAGAATTACTTCTTGTACTTAATGTTACTTTAAGTAGAAAACCAAAATTGACTATTAATAAGTACCTATAACGAACCAAATTAAGACAAATTTTAGTTAACTGAAAAAACTTATTTATTTTCGCAATGTTTTTTTTTATTTAAATAGGTACTTTGATTCTGCAAAAGTTCATTGCCCTTCTTGCTGTTTAAATAAAAACAAATGATATTCGCTTTGCGTTACAAATTAAACAGAGTATCAAAATATGGTGTAGACATCAGGGAACCATAAGGGAAGCGGCAGATATGTGGGATGTTGTTTACGAAGTAGCCTTTGGCGTTTTAGTACTCGAAGCGTTCAAAGACATCCTTTGAGAGTAACTGATGCAAACGACAAACACTTAAGTGTGTACTCAATGAATATATTTAATTAGGTAAAACAAGATATCTCATGATACTTTTTAAAGAGGATTGGAATAACAAAAAACGTTTCCATAATCAAGAGATTTTAGCATTATGTATTCAATCAAAATCTGTTCAGTCGTTTCGCAGCAAAATCATGACAAACAAACCAACATTAGCATTTACAATATTAGTTGATATGCCATAGGGAAAGTACGTACGCACGTTGGCAGGTGTGTAAACATCCCTCGTACCCTTTTTACGTGTAAATATTTATATAGGCTATCGAAAGAGGTAATTTACTTTTTTTCACGTGCCCCATAAAATATAAAGTAAGTATTATGATTGTTTGTTCATCGTTAGCTGGTTCATACGTATGTACTGTGACGTAACTGAAATATCTTTCAGTGAATTTTTCATGATTCGAAAGGTCCCAGTTTGTCGAATATACCAAAGGTTAATAAATCTATGAAGGTAATTTATTACGAATCTATAATAGTATTAGTATGGACTGTAGAACTAGAATAGAATGTCAAGACAAACGGTTTTTGAACTGGAAATTCAGGTTTATTATTGTCTGCTGTATGTGTGATGATAATAAATGATCGTGACACATTTTCCGATCCTAGTACTTATATTTTAGCACAACTTTTAAGCACTTATCATCAGTTTATATATGAATAATTTTGTACTAACATTAACATATATTTAAACATCAACATAACATAGAAATACATGCAATGCATACATACATAGACGTACTGTTTGATAAACCTAAATCTATTTCATTTATAAACTGCAAAACATTCTCAGTAAAAACAATTTATTTACCAAAAAATCTAGCTTAGAAGAACTTTTTGTTATTTTTATATTTGTGGGAGTTAAACTCGGTTTGTGTGACAGTCGTCTGTCCAAACACTGATGTTCTAGAAAAATATGAACCGCCCATATTTCAGTCAGTCGCTAGAATTATGATAGCACTGAAACACGTCATGTCAAGGCTGTTATTTTTGCATAAACAACGTATTTATTTCAGAAAAAGTTTTGTAATTGGACTGTGTTTTGATTGGGTTTCTAAAACTTAGTATCTAAATCTAATATCTGTCTTTCGTTACCGACATATTATCAGTTAAATTAAAACCTCTCTGAGAGAAAAAACAGAGTCCATATGTTATTCGGGTTAGGTTTTCAGCCTGAAATACGTCTGACACATAATTTTTATACCAATACTAATACTTAAAAAAAAAACACCCCCCATAAACGCCAATCATCAAACAACTTCACACTTAACAAGCGCCTCCACAGACAAAGGAAATAAACTTACAGAAGCAACGGTCATTATCTACTGCTGTACACAAAAGCCAAATTTCAAGTGCCATCGGTACAAGACGTCGGGCCCTTGACGCGAGAGCAGTTAGGCCGAAGTTATCGCCACCAGTTAAACTGGAGTACCCTCTGTCAGCGCAAGGTGCTACGTGCCTCGGATGCCAGCCAACTACCGACGTACAACTTATACTAAATTATACTCACTATTAGAGCTTGGGTTAAGTGAAGTTCTATCGGCAGTTAGGTGTGCATAGTTATGCAGTAGTATGTCTCCTAGACATTGTATTTATCAATCATTTTTAACCAACTTCTCAAAAAGAAGGAGGTTTTCAATTCGTCGGGATATTTTCTGGTGCTCATATTTGCCACCGTATTTCAGGACGAAGTAAGATGTCAAAGGTGTGATGCGGCGATGTGATAAGGTTCTCTTTACACTGTAGGTACATGTCTTTTACCTCTGATGTTACTCTCAAGATACGTTTCGTTACCAAACTTCAGAAAAGCAAAGCAAGAGAGAGATTATTCATCTCAAAATGCTGTCACATTTTAACATCTAGTTTTTCATAGCTTAACTACGCTACATTTATTTGCGAACTCCAACCAAAAATAAATAGTTGCGAGACCAACTAAATAGTCAGAAACATAAAAGGTATAAAAAGAACGCAGCGCCGAGTTTCTTCCGGCTTTTTCACGCTAAAGAAAGAAGCTCTTTTTTCCAAACTGTTGGTTTCGCGACTTTTATATTTTACTTCTGACAGAATTTAAGCTCGTGATTTATATCTCTGTTAAATGAATTATCAATTTTGTAGATGCTGGCTGGTTGGTAGAACGTCCTTTAAATAGGTTAACATCGTTAATGTAACTTGTTTTATTAATTACGTTCATCACTTGAGTTTTGATTTTCAGTTAAAACATATGCCTCGGTTTTATATCATCCTTAAATTTCAAAATTGTGAAGCTAAACGAAACAAAAAATAAATCAATCAAGTACAGTTCTGTGCTGAAACTTCTTCACGTCATCAATCTGTTAAAACGTACAGCATGTTACCAACCTTTCAATAAATCCCACGGTAACGCAGTTAAATGTGCAGTCATTTGTGAAGAAAACTCCTTTGTCTTATACCTCACGCATAGATTAATTGTGTTACCAACATCACCCTTTTAGCTCGCGGCTTGATGAAGCACAACTTGTCACCGGTTTAAAATGACATCGTTCAAACATCAAATCTTGTTGGGGACGCCCACACCTTCACGTAACGACGCCTAGATACTGCTTTATCATTGGAATTACTCTATCCGAACAAAATGGCCACCAAGTATTAAATTGCTCTTTGCCATCCGTCACCTGTCACCCGCATAGTGGTGCCATCAACCCGGGGCTGGAGCCAAATTGAACTATTACAAGTTTTCACGTTAACCTTTATATTTTCACGTACGCGACAGAATTACTTAACATACTGGAAACAGTGATTATGTGAGCTTCGAAACTTTCTCACTAATTACGATCATTATTTTATTTTGTATTAGTATTTATGTTCATAGTTTTGCTTATTCAAATTCTCAGTACTATTCACTGTTACAAAGTAACGTTATTTACAAGAATCTCTGAACATAATAGAAAACAACACGAACAAAAAAAACTTTACTATTTACTCGTGTTGTAACTGCAAAAAGGATATCCTTTTGCACTTTACTAAAGACTGAAAAAGGCTAGTGTATGAAAAGGCTAAAAAACTAGTGCACCTAATTAAAATCATAAAAGGTAACCGGTAAACAAAAGCAGCATTCCCATTATATTCCCGGAGATGTCTCCGCGCCCCGCACTTCAATGTACGTCTCTATTTGTTGCAGTAAAATAAAACTAATTAAAAGTGGCGCAAGTGTTGTAACACGGAACAAACGCTCCACCGCGGCCGTCCCCGTAAATACATGCTTCATAATTGAGTACCGAGTAATTATAGTGCGCAATGCTAACCTGGACTTGATTTATTATCTTTCTTTGAATTTTACCTCAGCGGAACACGTTTGTTTCGCTGTAAAGAATTGCTTTTCCACCACTTTGTAGCAAGAATAGTATTGAATTCACTTCTCCCCATTCTTTACAAGTTTGCTGCTAATTCAAGCCGAGAGAACTTGTATGAATAATTGTCTGTTTGTGAAAAGGTTGAATCAATTTCAATGTTATTTTCACTTATACCGCTCGCCATTACCATATCAGAGAACGTAAACTTGGGATCTATTTTGGGACACTTCAGATTTATTTTTGGCGATATATATGAATATTATTCATCCCACGGGGTCTCAAAATACTTTACTCCGTAAATAAGATATATGAAAACCTCGTAATGTAAAGCCATTTTATATAATGTGGGTTGTCCACCGTAATCGAGTAATTTACGGCAATTTCGTCGACAAACTTTCGTTAGCATTTTTACCGAAGTGGCGTAATGTAAATAAGAGTAAGCGCCTTCACTTTCCTTATTTGCGTCTATGGTTTGTTTTAGCCACAAAATGCTTTTTGTTCGTGAGCTTAATATATTTGACGTAATTTCCGCGATGGTGCAGATGTGACTCGTCTTTGATGCCCGCCTCGTCCCGCTATGATTTCTTAACACATGAGAATTTCATTAAGAGAAGTACACACCACATGACTACATCTGACAGTAGCGGTCTTCGTAATAAATTGTTATCGTTATAACATAATGAATTATGATCTCGCTGAAGTGTTTCCTCGGTTAGTGAGTTGTTCTTTGTTTTTATATAAATGTAATTACCTTTTATGTGTAAATGAAAACGATATAGATGAAATGCTTAGTAAGTAAGCGTTATGTGATTTTATTTTTCTGAAACTGTTTTTTTTTCAGCATTTATGACTTTCAAGTGCTTGTGTTAGGTATAATCTACAGAAAAACACCACTTCATTATTCATTATTATTTTTGCCCAAAAATAAAAGAGTCATTACATTGCGGGGTAAATTCAAAAAGACAGTTGACATTTATTTGAATGCCATTACTTGACTGAACTTCTTGGAATTATGGCCGTAAAATGGAAAAATAACGGCTTCGCAATTTGATAATAATCTTAATAACCTTGCTCAGTTGTTGTTAAGCCCAGTAATTAGGTGCGATATTAATAAAAAAATACAAGGCGACATTATAAAAGAAAACAAATTCCAAGGACACGTTCGCCTTTTGGTTTTTATAGAACAATAAAAACTTTGGTGGTTCTTTAGACACGCGAAACGGGGTATATTGTTTTTGGTGTTACGTCTATATTTTGCATGTGCGACATTGTTTATCGTGTCCGGATTGCGTGGCCCCGGCCGTCCTTGGCCGAGGACGCTCGCCTCCTGTCATATCCCCACCAAAAACCGACACTTTTATGACCGTGTAACTCTAGCTTAATAATTAGCTTCGTGCATCTATTTGCTTTAATTAAGAGGGTTAAACGGTCAAGGCCGTGACGTGCGGGGATGTCGCCGAGTCCTTGTTTTGAAATATTTAAATACTTTATTTATGGTAAAGTCGCGGGCAGCAAACTGGTAGAACTGACATTAGCATAGAAACGGAAGCTTTTGTATTGACTTATTTCAGTTTGTAGAATGTCATAACAGCATGTTTATTTAGGCAGTGTCATTAACATTATTTCTGTATTAATTGAATAAAATAGGTTCTAAATAGAGTATAAACTGGGTGATTTCATGTAATGCAGCGCTATTTTGGGACGGTGTGAAAAGGTACAACTTTGGTTGGTCCTGGTTGAAAAGTTATCAAACTAGTGGTACAACACATTTAACTTGGGTGTGAACGGGGGTATTAGTAGAGAGCGTGCAGTGTTTGTTTCATACAAAGAGTTTCGAATATGTAATTTTGTTTATATTCCAACTACTTTTAGTTGTTCGTTCATTCCACGTGTGGTCCTTTGTCATCTAAAATTGTGCGACCTTTTGCAAACAATTGGGAAGCGATTATTTAGGATTTATGTTCGATACTTATACTAACAAAAAGGTTTTAGCATTGAACACACACAAACAATTCAATTCATCATGAAATATTATGACAGCATTAATTAGAGTTCAATCATTTGCATTAACAAACATTGTTTCCATCTGTAACCAACAGAATGTTCTAGTACATTCGATTCGTGAATTAATTACTGCACATTACGCCCGATCAGCTTTGACAATAATTATCGGAATTAAGTTGTAGCCGTACCTACTCGGATTATTCGTCTATTTGGGGCGAGTAAGGAAGTTAACGAATTGTTGGGGCGAATTAGGAAGTCTGCAGGTTTTTAGATACCTTTGTCCAACCTTTGTGTGGCGGGATTTTATTTCTTTTTGTTTGTAATTTAGTTCGTATTGTCTTGCATTAGGTTGGCTTTCTGCAGAGTTCAAAATTAGCTGAACTTATAATTAGCTACATTGTCTTTTTTTTACAAAGTGATAGAATTCATAGATTATCACGAAATCTGTGTCGCTAATGTGTATAATGATTATCATTGGTGGAATAGATACTACCGTTGGGTTTTTAACCAGAAACCATTGAGAACATAGTCACGGCTCATAATAAATAATTGAGCCAAACAATTATCTCGCGCAATTAAACGTAACATTCTTGAGAAATACTTGCAGCACCAGGCCTGGCTAACTTCCAGCTGCAAACTTAATGAAGTACGAACGTACTTTATTACCATAAAATATTATTTTATTGCACCCTCGCTTCCATTGCTTCGAACAACTGTTTTTATAAGGAAATGTGGACTTTTGGGTGTCAAGTTTCCTTATAAATTCGAAATTTGTTTTATATTGATGTAAAAACATAGTTTATAAATAGGATATTGACTAGTACACTCAAATTGAACATTGCGTTTCTTCTTACGTAACGCCCAATAATTCCTATAATAAACCCACTCGCACTATTTATCACCGCAAAGTTCACAGTATTGAAAATAAAAGTCTCATCTGTTTTTAAAGTAGATAGGCTTACAAAGAAGCATTCCTAGAAAGCACCAGTTTTTCTAGTCAATAATACCTTTAATAAAAAGAGGATAATATATTCAAAAGGTCTTTTTGCTGAAAAGAAAAGTAGCCGTTTAAGGGAATCTAGTAGGAATGACAAAGTAGCTTGTAAAGTGAAATTATTCCGGAGTCTCCCTCGTCGAATGAAGTTTTTATCTCCTGTGGGTTCTTCGAGGTTTTGATTGTCAAAGCTCGATGGGAAGATTGTTCTTAAAAGTATGTAGAGTCAAACCCTTCTGAATTTTTAATAAAGAATGGACGCCTTACTTTCTGGTCAGATGTCACTGAGCAAGCAGACATAGGTCAATTAAACATAACAATAATTTTTCCCGTACCTAGTTATTGGTACTATATTCTACTTTATTATATGGAAAATTGTTTCGTTTTTCCAAAGTAATTTTTTTTTAAGTTGTACAATAATTTCATAAGACTCACACACATCCCACAGGTATTAATATTCTAGGTACCTACTCAATAATAAAGAACCATGTCATGGATAGGATTTATTAAAAAAAAAATGTATGTCAGAATTTGGGACACTCTAGAAATAACATCCGCATCGAGTTTGCGTACCTACGTGTTCAAATATCGAAACCGGAATGAAAATTTTATGCATTTTTGGTCGCTTGTACTGTCAAGAATTTGTATAATAAATTGGTATAACTAAAAACAAGGGACAAAGGAACAATTTAGTAATATTCCTCAATATTTAATTACAATAATCTTCTTACGCGTATAAGTAATAAATCCAGGTTGGCGCCAAATCATGCGGAGATTAAGGCCCGGAAATATTCGTGATCAAAATCAACGCACCAAAAACATACCCATGGATTGTGTATCCCAAAGATTTATGTTAGGGGTATGGCAACACTGCAGAATTAGTTGGTTCGCGGTCGGTGAAACGTTAGACCGTACCGGGGTATTAAATTAAAGGGATCTGGCAGAGCCTATTCGTCACGTTATGTCATATGAGGCCCGGGAGACTGCTAGCTTCGTTTTAGCTCAGGCGAGATTAAACCGAGTATTTGCCGAGATCCTGCGTAATACTGGCGTGTCGATAGCTCCCCTCCTATGAGTTTTGATATTAAGATAACATGATGACTTGGGCGAGGACAGTTGTTTTCAGATTTCGAGTTTTCATAGTTTCAACAGCGAATGTTTTGGGTACTTTTTAATTGTTGTTTAAAGTACATTACAAAGAAAATACATTTAGCAGTGGGAAAACAAAAGTAATAAAAAAGTAGATAAGTTTGTCGGTATTTAAAAGGACTAAAACAATAAATGTATATTTATGTTGCACAAAAGTACATTCAAGTTCAAATAAATTAAAAGTATTAAGTCCTCACGGCGGTAAGACAACAAAGCGAATTTAAGTACCTAATTTTCTTTTTTAAATACATATTTATGTTCCAAGTAAGTGTCGTTAATATTCATAAAGAAAACTTTGTTAACTTTGTATTTTTATGAGGACGCGCGACGACACAAATGAATTATTACTTCCTAGGGGTTGTCGGGCTAATACAAGTGTTACGTTATGTTTGAAAGACAAGTACTTACGTATCTAAATATTTTATTAGACCGCCCTTTCAAAAGTTTTATTTTGGGAATTATAAACAAAAGACGTTACTCATAAATCTAATTTAACCCTAAGTTGCGCTCTGTCCTCGTGGGAAAAGACGTGAGGTTATGTATGTCATATAACGCATTAATTTAATGAAAATTATTATGTAGCCTACAATCTGCCTTCTATTACTTCATTATTCTCCATTGACTGTACCATCTAATATAACTAATTATAACTTGTTTTTTTTAAACTTTGATATTAGCAGTTATTTCTAAATAGACGTTTTAACATGATAATTGAAAGTATAAATTAGATAAGCTTTTAATGACATGATGAGTGAACAATTCGGTTGGCGCAATTGGAATTGAAATGTCATTGAGGCTACATAATTAGGTAATTTGATGGTTCGAATCAGCTTTTAAACAATTTAACGTTATCCACATCAGAATTGGGAATCGACTTTGTATTTTATTTTTCGATATAAATAAAGCTTTTGTGCTACGGTCAACAATTAATTTCTCATGTTTTGATGCTGTTATGAATTCTGATCTTCAATAAAAAGGAACTGAGAAAGAGTAGATATTTTGGATTTTTTAAATAAATACGAAATTGTTCAATTTCGTTGATTGGTTTGTTTTTGGTATTTATTTCTCGTTTATTTTTTAAGAATTGTGTATGTAAAATGTGCTTAAATCTGATATACTTGAATTCAAATTGATGTGAAATTGTTGTTCAATCACAAAATTTGAAGTTTTAGTTGATAACTATTAGACAATGCAATTTTCATGATTGATCATCTCTAAAGTTCTTTACACAAGTAGAGATCGAAGCGCATTATACCAAATATGTTTTCAAATCCATTAGACAAATAATGTTATATTTATCGACACTGATTGATTAGATAGCAGGTGATCCTTTATTCTTCTGCAAAAGTTTCGCAACAAATTCATTTGAGTAAAAACTCAATCCTCATATTTGAAGGTATTCTTATAACTTTGTTAAGACAAATACCATCCATTTGTTTTGAAAGGTTCAGTATGGAATGAGATTTTATTCTTTTATTACGGCTCGGTTTCATGAATGAAAATAGCATGTTATTTTTAGAATTTTTTGGTTATGAATACTGACTGAATCGTACGTGTAACTAGTTCAGTTGCTGTAAAGAGTTGAACTTTAATTAGGTTACAGGAATACTGGTTCTCGTATGTTTTGTATTAAACTTAAAACGTGTATATGGGTAACGTTTTTAATTAAAAACTTACCGTAGCCACTGCGCTCCCTATCGTCATTCGTACAAATCAATAAATACAAGAGTATTTCATATTGTTTCCTCCAGCCTGTTTTCCGAGTTACACCTGTTAAAATCCCACATGTATTGGAACCGTTTAAACCTTTACATTAACTGTCTGTGCCATACAAATGGCAGGTAATAAGCCTGGCCATTAGTATCCTGACCGATGGCGCGGCGGGTAAAAATTTGCGGTTTACGGTATGCGTTACTTACCAAGTTCCGAAAAAGCGGTGTCCTGGACTGACCTACATTTCTGTTGTTATTTTTTTATTGGGAAATCATCAAATGACTCCTTTCACTGTGGGAGTGTGACGGACTTTTACTGACTAAAGCCTACTATTTTTCTTCTGCAGCTTTTTATGTACCACTGCAAGAAGAAGATACGGATAGCGGACCCCGTCACAAGACGGGATAAACGCTAAGAAGAAGAAGAAGCTTTTTATGTCCAGGGTCACGGTAATTCTTTCGAACAACCTGCAGCCTCGTCAAATTTCGGTCCTACAGAGCCCTGTTTTCCTATACCATGGGTAAAAAATTGTGATTGGCGGTATGCGTTACTTACCGAGTTCCGACAAAGCGATGCCCTGAGCCGACCTACTTATGTCCGTCCCCTTATTGTAATATAGCGACATGTGTTCCTTTGTTTATGGATTTCTTGTCTGTCTTTGGTGATTCTATTCTACAAGTCATTCGTGTTTTAGTTGGTAAATAACTTGACTAAAACAACTTTTGACTTGATTATTTTTAATTTATTCAATTTTCAATATGCAGTTAAATTTTCTTTTCATCCAAAAAAATGTTTTGAAATCTTATTTTACTAATTGTAATTGCATATTTCTTATGACTGTAGGCATTGGTCTTTGTGACATTAAATATTAAAGTGGTTAAGATAAAAAAAAAACTTCTATTGATTTCTTTATTTAAAGTCAACAGGACGATCCTTCTATTGTATAACTTTTTATTCTTTTTTATAAGGACGTGTTTGACTTTTAACAAAAAATATTCTTATGTTACCTACCAAGTCACTGGTTAGCCTAGTCATCGTTATGTTAATAATGAAGCAAGGGTTCCACTCACAGGACGGATATAATACAGGTAAGGGCCATGTCATACCAAATAGTGAGCCACAACAAAGCAATGTATTGATTGTACTGTGTAAACATCAGTGATATAAAATGAGTGCGACAATGTAGATACATCGACATATTTTGTAGCTTTGCCCTAGCATGAAAAAACGGTACAATGTTTCCAAAGGTACACAAGATTAAGCTATACGAATATGAATACATAGGCTGTAGTTCCGACATTCAGTTTTCGAGATAAACTGTTCGTTGTGAAGCCGTAAATCTGACAAGATTGATGGCATTCCTGACCTCTGCTAGTTCCTTCCGACAAGACATTGCTCCCCTATTAGTGTACAATAGTATCCGAATGTTACGGCCCCTGCTAGTCATTACGAGTGTTATCGGGATTTATTGTTCCGCTAATTAATTGAAAATGGATTATTGGCAGTATGTTATAGTTATGTTTTTTTAATTTTAGGGTGGGTTGTAAGCTGTCAAATCGGCGATTTGATCAATTGGCGGCCATTTGAGGGCTAGTATTGTTATCTTAACTGTTACCTGTACCATATATGTATGCCATATATGGTGTAAATGAAAATAAATAGGTCAAGACATCATTTTATTATATGACAACTATCGCAAACCAAACACCCTGAAAAATTCTTACAAAAACCCCAACACCAGTTATCCAACCTTTACACCAAAAACACGAAACGACAAAGCAATCTTTAAACCAATAAGAAATTGATCCTCAAAATATGAAATACGTTGGAAATAATTCGGGCGGGCTTGTGAATAATCTGTTCTTTGTGTGGCTTGTAAGAGCGATCGAAGTATCAAGCGAGTCACGTACTCCGAGTGGGTGGTCACCCGCAACACTTACTGTAGTGTCACTGTACAGGAATATGGAGAATATGAAACAGTGCAGTTAATATGGAACTTATGTGGGGATGAAAATGTAAAAGAAAATGGTTGGGTATATGGCGTTTTTGTATTGTGTACTTAATTTGTAGGTACAACGTAAGAGATTAGAACTAAACGAATGCATTTTAGCATATAAACTTGTAACGAATTAAGTTTAGTTTTCATAAAGTTTATCTAGTGTAACCTAACCTAACCTTTTTTCTAACTTATTTTTCTTTCATTCATCCTACATACATTATAAGTTAGTTGCTAAAGTGCTCTTCCAACAATGTTGGTCTGCATGAAATATTGAATTATGACCACTGCAAAATGGCTCGAGAACCGCAGTTTATCATTATTAACGGAGAAGTGGACGCTAGTGCATTTCCTAATACATGCATCCATCAATTAATCGCTATTTAGAACTCTACTGGGGAGGTGGAAATAGTACTTTGAAGACTACGAACATTTAAGTATACTTTAATGAATGGAGTATCTTTTGTACTGAGTGGAACTTCGGAATAATTTTATTAAAAGATCGTATCGTCTGATTCGTAGGCGGCTCGTAGCGCGTAGGCGGGCTACGCCGTAGCGCGTAGGCGGCCATTCATCTACACGGATCTTTGCCTTATCATTGTTGTATAAACTTTGTGCGCCAAAATGCCGATATCTATGTAATTCAATTATAAATTGTTACGCACTATTAGT
Source organism: Helicoverpa armigera (assembly GCF_030705265.1). Classification (NCBI taxonomy): domain Eukaryota; kingdom Metazoa; phylum Arthropoda; class Insecta; order Lepidoptera; family Noctuidae; genus Helicoverpa; species Helicoverpa armigera. The sequence continues at coordinate 8,060,522 of NC_087128.1, forward strand.
TAAGCTAAATAGCTTTTAATTATTTGCAGGGAACAGGATACAAATAGGATATGTTCAATTAGGGTTTCGTTACTATTCTAGACATTTAATTATCGGATGAATTATTAGGTTAAGGGCCTTCAAGCATAAATCTTACATTAAATTAACATTACAGAATTATAACGATACCAAAAATATCCACAAGATTCGAGCTTGTGAGATTCTGTTTTATTTGAGCATAAATGTATACAGTCATGTGACGACGAAGCATAAAATTAGATATTCAAATATTAAATTCAGCATATAAAAGAGGCATAAATATTTTTAAGGCTTTAATTCAGCGTCAGACACCACAAATTAACTGAACCGTCACATTATCTGTCAGAGATGAGATGACGCTCCATTTTGAGCGTTTCATTTTAAAATTATGAAAATAAATAACACATTTGCATACCCATTGTTTACCAATTACGTTTAAAATCATACAAGCATAAAGTGCGATTACTCGGCCAGATTGGACTCGAATTAATTTAATCCAATTATATTCTTGCTATGAAATTACGGTAATTTACGTACAACTATGTTTACGTGTGAAGGGTTTACTTTGTAGATGATTGCTGTGAAGATTTAACAGTGGAATAAAAAAGATGGATATAATTTGGTAATGCCGTTTTTAATCGGTGTAGTTTTGTTGATATTTGAAGTTCGGTTAGTTAGTTATGATAAGTAAAACTATTTTTTTACCGAAGGTTTATTTTAAGACTTCGCTTTTCAACATGAGATAAGTAGGTATTTCTTAAAATAAAATACGAGAGTGGGCCTTTAAGATTAATTTCATTACATTTATTAAAATCTCCGTTCTATTAAAAAAAACATTCCAGTTCTACTCATTTATCATTCATGTATACTTGACACTAAGGAAAACCGATGTTCCGAAAATGTATGAATTTAAAAGTCACCCTCATTCATTCAGAAATAGATATTGTACACGTGTATGTATATGAAATTAAGCTTAAAAATAGATATACTCTATGTATACGACAGAAGCCTAATTGTTTGGCCATACCTACCCTCAACTACATTGTACGGTTCGATGTTACGTTATTAGTTTGTATGTCAATGAGCTCTGTGATCTTCGCAGATATTGAGGCCACCAGTCCACCGGGAGTTCCAGTTCATCTGGAAATTATGTCTGTGACGCTGTAATATCTAGACACGACTGTTCGACCCTCCACAGGGAAAGCCTTCTCATCCCCTCCACTTTGAGCAAGAATGCTCCAATAATTCAAAGCATAATTACGCGAATTTATTATTTTCTTAATGCGAAATTAAAGGAATATTTATAGGCTTATTAAGTCTTTTTTGAATTTGCAATAAATTTTAATTAGTCTGCTGAGATTTATTTTAAGAATAACAGCATTTTTTTATCAGAGATTTAAATTGAGGAAAAATTTTCATGAGCGACCTCGTTTATAGCATAGAATAAAAAAATATGAAGCTAGCCTTTATTTCTACACATAGTATAGCCATTGATCATTCAGTCTGGATCTGATAAGAGGCTTCGAACCCTAAGGCTGCGTTGACATATCTCCTCAGAGGTCGTCAGATCGGAGAAATGGCAAAAACAATTGAACTATTGCTTTTAAAATTCTGTGCCCTTTCAGACGGGAGAAAGAACTATTACGAGATTGGTTAAGTTGGAAACTTTTTCTTGTCGTAAGACAAAAATAGCCCTTTGATTGTTTTGAACGTAGGTACTCAATTTTTTTTCTGTTATAATTTTCATTTTATAATCAAAACAGTAGAATGTCAATGCAGAATCTATATAAATAAAATCGAACATGTAACTCAATTAAATAACACCACAGCTTGTTGATGGAGAAATTAAACAAATAGAAGCAAATATACAAATAGAGACAAGTTTCATCAAACTTTATTATTTATTTTTTATCATGAAAATTTGTAAATTGATTTCTACCTGTAACCAGCATTAGTTACACAGATAGTACTAGGCAAGCATAAGCACGTGAAGTTCAATCGTTGATAGTGAGGTCGATAATCGCGATGCGAGGTGTCGCCCTCCCCTTCGCTAATTAAACTGTCGCCTCCTGCAATAAGTTTCGATATAGTATTTATTGATAAAATCGCAGTAACGCAGACTAATTATATAACTTATGTAATTTGTGGCGCTAAATGTTTATTGATATTTGATTGACCTACATTACGGCCTACACTACTTAAAGGGAGGTATTGAATGTCAAAGTGCACAGAAAAATAATACATTACCCTTTCAAACACAAAAATTACACTTTTAAATTCAGAGCAGAAGAATTGCCAAGTATTTCTTTAAATTATTCTTGTGTATAAGAATTCAGAAATTCTTAGATTGGAAGTTATAAAACGGCGATGAATACCTAAACAAAACTACATCACTTACCTGATATACCTACATACATATGTTATGTACGAAAAACTGCAGCCAATCTAGAATAAATCTCCTTTTCTATCCGAGAAAAGCAAATGTCCAGGAAATTACTCGCGGAAGTACTTTAGAGTTCTCTGCTAAAATTGAAAATGTGGAAAACTGAAATGTCTTCGTGTCTGATTGTCTGTACACTCCGCTGAACAAACGTCACCGGTGAAAAAACCCCTTTTATATTTATTTTCGTATGGAAACAGGCAGAGATCATTTTGCAAATGGTGTTATGTTACCCGACTTTCGCCGGGATAGGTAGGTGTAGCTTTATTAAGAAGTTTGGTTTCGTATTTTTTTAAATTGGCATTGGATCATCCAATACCAATGTATATTTCATCTATTACAAAAATCGGTTTACACAATTATATTAAATGAGCAGAAAAAAACAAGCAAAAAACAAAAAAAACTAAGGTTATACAAAATCATAAATATGACATTTCTCGACTGTCATTACCAAAAGGGCAAATAGTTATAGACTAAGAAATAACATTTGTTAATATAATTGTACTACAAACGGAGAACACTTTAATCATATTTGCATAACCTCTACAAGAAAAGGTCACAGGTCAATATGTCAGCGTTTAAAAAGTTAAAATGGCGTACTGACCTTAAATTCTCGACTTAAACTCAAGCTTGGCCGGTTTTTTAATTAATCTTAGAAAATCTCAGCGAAGGAAAAAGAAGGGTAAAATATGAAGTAACCTTTTAAATATTAATATTTAATTTCAATTAATGTTCTTCTTTCGCGGTACGGTAACTTTACGTAGGTAGGTCGTAGGTATTGCCTTTTTAATTTGTTCCGCCATTGTTAGTGGTGTTTTTTTTATGAGCTCGGAATATTGGCCTAATTTTTGCCAAACTTGATATAAGTTAATCAGAATTGGAAGCGGGGATATTTAAGCTTCTACAATGATGACCAAGTTTCTATAGATAGTTCAACTCAGATTTGCGCGCGGCCCTATGTGTGCGTCGGCTTGTAAATATACAACTTTCATTCGTGTGACAGTGACGTCGTCCGAGCATGACGTGTTCTTATCGCTTTTTGTTATGGGTACAGTCGTTTACGAAAATACTAGTTATTCACGGAGAAATTATTAAGAAGTCAGGTAAAGCGTTTCAAAAAATGAAACAATATTCAAAGCTTCTTATTAAATTAAATATAATTTTCTCATACGTCTTTTCAAATTGACTTTGACATTATCTAAGAAATAAATAAGGTGAAATATCTAAAAGGTGAATAAAATAAAATAAATACTTCTTACATATTTTCTAGCTCGGGGTACGCGCACTATAAATAAAAGTGTGGACTAAGAATATAAAAAGAGGTATAATCTAGTATAATAATGTAAACAAAATGTGTGGGGAATTTAAAAAAAATATATTGCTTTGCATAATGTCGACCAAAATAAGACGAAAATAATGAAACTCATAAATGAACGTTTAAGTCAAATTGATGAAGGGATGTGGGGTAATACTTGTCGACATATATAAAAGAAAAAAGAAGATTACTATAGACATTTTGACATGGAGTCAGAATTTATAATCACCTTGGAGAGTAGCGAATCCATCATTTGAAAATTCATCATTTGATTTTTCAAGTAGCGATTCATAATCATTATAAATAAATAAACATTAAATTACGTAATAACTGTTTTTCTTTAAACACCCGTATACAACCCCTAAATAACTGTATTGTACCCGACTGTACCTCTTGTCACGCACACAAAGTCACTGTATATGTACAAGGGTTACCCACACATAGGGCCGCGCGCACGACTGAGTTGAACTTACTATAATAAACTACAGCCACTAATGTATTTTGAGAAAATTATAACATTAAAAATTAATATATTCCTCAAGGCGTACAGTTAAAAGAAATACAGCGAAATTTCCGCTAATTGCTTCGGCAGTAATTAGTCAAGTTTGAATTATTTATTAGCGTCCCAATTTCCCCTTGCTTTATCTAAGTAATGATAGCCGTGCAAGAGTGTTGGTATTCACATCGCGTTTCTGTACGATTATTATGACCCGTTGGACCGGGGTCCTTTGTGTCTCATATATTCTGCACGACAGTTGGTGCATTGAAGCAAGAGTTTAGTCTCACTGGATTTTGGCTAAACTGGACTTAGCTAGCCTCAATTTCGAGATTAGATTGAATTTATGTGACAATTTCTTAAGTTTTAGTATGATTTGGTTACCTATGAAATATGGTTAGATTAAAGCAAGAATTGTGTGCCGCAGATAATACCATGGATTTTTTCTTTTAGTTATATAATATCTTTATAAAATATTTTTCGTTATAAATCGTAGTTTCTTAGTTATAAGAAATGAGAAAAGCAATTTACTAAAACTATGTCTACAACAAAGAAAACAAAGAACAAAAAAATAATTCTACTTCTATATAATTAATTGGGCAAACCACACAGCAACAAGAACACGTTTTTCCTTAAATTCCCCATTTACCCAACCTTTGTTACATAACAGATTCGGCGTAGATTTGCGTCGCGTTCTCCGCAAATTATAATTAGGTATATATAGCCTACAGGTGCTAGGGTAAATACACACGATTGGAATAACAACTAGGTAAACCTCGGCGAGTCCTTTGCCGCGGAAACACAAACTTGGAATACATTGTCTCATTAGGACGAGCCCATGTAATGAATAGTGTATGCAGGCGTGCCCCGCGGACCGCCAGATACAGCATAATGACCAAATGAGACTATAGGGTACCGCCAGCAGATAATTCGCGCTCGAAATTCGTATAACTTTGTGTAAAAATAAACGCCTGGATGCAGTGAAATGGTTCAATTTGTAACTTTTTACTTATTGCTGTATTGTATTTTTTATACTTTCTTTTTATTTGGTCAGGTATGGTTTTCTTTTTGTGTGTATGCTTTGCAATATTTTTCACTTTTGATACGCGTGTACTTGATGTTATTAAAAAAAACTGTAATAACTTTAATAAATAATTTAGTACAAGGATTATTATATGAAAATTCCTCACATGGCTAAACAATACAAATAGGCTTAAACCCGTCAGGTACCTACTAATGAACTATGTTAAGTGATACGGGGAACCCAAATTTTGCGTCAATAGAAATCACTTAAGCTTAGTAGGCGGTAACTGTATATTTAGTACCTAATTCAATAATTAATTACCTAATTCGTTTGCGTTGGAGTTTTGCGAAAATTAATTTACTTGGTAACCTAGTACTTGGTAACTAGTTTTCATACTTTTATATAATGAGATGAAAAACCTCATTGTATAGTTTGATAGACATTATTTGATTATACATTACGATTACATCACAGCGGATAATTTTCGAATCGAAATCTAGATTTATGATAGCTGTGGTTTTGATAATACGTTACATAGTTTTCATTTTCAACAAAAGTGTACAAAGTAACTCTCAATTCATCTAAAAATCATTCACAGAGCCAATATCTCAACCAAACTCAATTTCATTTCATACTCCTTTCTAAAAATAAAAAAGATGTCATTACACGGACTATCTGTTCGTGCGGTATCGTCCTTCGCGAGTCATCCAGACTCACCGCTTCATTAGTTCACAAAGGGTGGCATGGGTAACATGCAAGTGTATACTGGCATATGCAGGTGTATGCAGGGGTATGCAAGTGCCGTCTCGCGGTCGTCACAACTTTGTACCAAAGGTTATTGCCCCCTATTATTAGGTGGAAGGAAGTGCTTACTGAAATTGAATTTGTTGGTTTCAAGTTACGCGGTTTTGAATTGCTTTTGTTACGGTACATGTTGAACGTGTATTTTTATTGTGGTTTATGTTCAACTTTTGTTAGTGAGGGGCAAATCATGTTGCTAGTTTAAGCAGATATTTTAACTTTCGCGACTTGTACTCATATTTATATACAATCGGGATTCCATCGCGATGGATTTCTAGGTAAGTACGATACGTTTATCTTTGCCTTTTCTTTACACGTGTCGGCTGAATTGCAGCGACCTAGTCACGGGTGAACTTATGACAGCTAACTGGCGGAGTTTTATAACTCTCTTGATGGTTACAATTTTCACTTTTTGTGCATATTTTTTTAGAATGATTGGATAAATACCTGATTTTTACAACTCGAAAACACTTAATTGAAAGCTATAATTTCCAAAGCGACTAGATAGTTGAAGTGTATATCAAACATTTTCTTTTTCTACAAACTTTAATTCGTAAATGCTTCTGAAATCTTAAAACCTCTTAAGACTACTATCATTAACATTAAATAAATGTTCACTAGATTGCATTCTTATTTTCTTTTTACTATTAAGTACAGTTGAAGTGGAAAGCTTTCGATTGCTTTACGTCAGAGCTCTGAGAGTTTTTGACAGGTATACACATTAGTACTTTTTTTTTACGATGATTCTCTTAAAAGTATGTGCTTCTTGAAAAGTTTTTAAGAGGGTTTAATGTACTGCTTATTTTTTTATCAGTAAGTTTGTCTGCTAATCAATCTTTTTCTTTTAAATTGTACTTATCACCACAATACGTTATTAAAGTTTCGTACATATTATGCTCTCAACTGTCAACAACTTTTTTGTAAGTCATTTATTTAATTTGTAGAGCTTCTCGCAACTTAGATACAGTTCACGCAAAATAACTTTGTCATTCGTATGGTGTAACACACTTTTAGTATAATTATATAATTTGCTATAAATAACAAATGAAAAGAATGTACCAACTTTAAGTTTACGAAACAAAAACTTTAACCATCGTATTTTAGTTGTCTTTAAAATCTAACTATTAAAAGAAGATTGGATTATACAAACTTCAAATAGAAAGGTATTACATTGAACTTATTTAAAAGAGGTCGAAAGGTCTCAAAGTCATGCTACCCATATTTTGAGGACAAACACCAATTTTTGGCCACTTACTTATATTTTGACTCCTACAAGTTTGTGCTTGAATTATTCTAGTTTGAAATTGGTTTAATCGTTTACTCTATTATCTGTTTTATTAGATTTCCAAACAAATTATGTAAAGTCCCAATTTTTTTTACGAAGCCAATTTTTATTATGTATTGGGTTTATACTGTTCTTAGTTTTTCTATCAAAGCTTTTCACTTGGCTTTTAAGAAAAATAATGAGGTCAAGTTAAACAAGAAGTAACTATTATCAAACACGATTTTCACCAGTAATGGTCGAACGGCTTATTTGCGGCGGGTTTGGCTATTGGTTATCAACATTAGTCAGCTTGCAGTTGAGATTTTAAGATGCTTTCTATGCTCTTTTACTGTCTTAATTTTTGCCTCTTTTAGCTCAACGAAGTACCTAATAATTTAAGTGTTTAAAAAATATAGTAGGTACAGTTTTCTTCATAGGTCATCGACCCTAAAAGACGTTACTCGGGGAGATTGATTTGCAGTAACACTATAAGCTATCCGATTTAAGAGTTTTTAATAAATAAATTAAACAGTAACATCGTTTGCAGTCAATAACTTCGGCCATTTGGACTTTCATGGGCATGACGCGAGATGCAAGTCTGCACATTAAATGCAGTTTATTAGTCGTAAATACTGAATTGACTGACAGATTGCTCAGCTGACATTCTTTTATAGCTTGCCATGTCTGGATGGACGACCAATCCAATGAAGTATGGATGTACAAGCAAAGCAGCAATGTGTAACTTCTCGATTCGTCACCATTTCAATTTTTGTCTTATTCAACATTTAAGGATCTCGACCCCTTATCTTTTGATCATATTGTATTTATTATATTTTAGAAATTTTATTTTAAAACGACGTCTTACATTTTACTTTTGTAAAAAACAAACTAATACTTAGTTTTGTAGCATGTTCTGGATAAGATCCGAAGATAATTTTGCTTATCACCAAATTGTAGCGGCTGGGTGCAAATGACACATCTATATTTAGCATATTTAGTGAAACAAATGTATATAGTTGTCTACTTACCTATATTTCCATGCCATTACAGTTAATACCTCCAACTAAGTGTTATGATCGCTCGAGTCTGGTAAACCATTGCATGGAATTTTAATGAGCCAGTTTCGGAGTGATTGCCGTCTTGGTTCCTATATGGCCTCACCATCAACATATTTATACATTTGGCATTTATTTTAAACTCAGTAAATGGACTAGTATTTAGTTTAGAAATTATTTGGACGATGTTATCATATCTAACAAAGAATAATTAGGTATAAACATGTTTATTTTAGAAGAATGTATCTAGTTCACAGACAAAGAAAACATTTATATTACAACGAAGTCTTGGAAAAACAATAGAACTAAGGTCCAAAAACAGTTACTTATTCAACTTTCTTGTATCAATTTTATTATCTTCAATCTAACATTCATAGTTTCATACATACTTATAAGTTAGCCTGAAATGGCTTTAATGTACTGCCATTACATTTATTTGATGGCAGAATTAGGCTTAGTAACTTGATTTTTCTGAAATGTGAAATCACTTTTCTTTTTGAAATAAAAGATGCTCAATGTTTTATTTGTCCATTTATTTTGAGAAATTCTAGAACCAACTTAATAGCGATCTCACACAGCATTAGTACTTTCAGGCTTTACCTGAAAGTACTTTATTCAGTCTATGAAAAACGCTTATTACAACTTACTGATTAAATGTCGGACTTACCTTTGATGCCCGTGGGCTGTACCTACTAAGGAATCGTAGGTAGAACCAATTTTTGTAACCAGCTTTTCAATGGAAGAGACATGTATCTTTAAAAAAATACACCCACAAAATCATCTCTGGTAGATTGCCTAAAAATGCTCGGCAGATGTTATGAGTTACTGGAAATTGAAAATTACTTTTGATCTTATTTTCACAGCCACCATTTTAAAGAAAAACTAAAGTACAGGGCTGGTAGAAATCAGGCCAGGCTAGAGAAACATCATAGCGGACTCCGAAACAGCGCACGTGGCATTTTCGAATCTTCCATCCATAGTAACACCATACCGTTGCCTAGCAACGCAAACACTATTGAATATTTATGACCAATATTTGGAAGTAAACAAACAAGCCTGGCAAGTTACTTTTGATTGACTTCCAAGAACGTGGAGTTGTTAATATTGCTACTTCGCCCAAGGGAAGAAGAAATAAAAAACTTGTTCAGCGCCTTCAGTTATTTGTTTTACGGACCCTACTCAAGGAGGTTAGTTATTTTTTATGTGGTCAAATATCAATCGGTAGGGGCCTCTATTTGCTGTAACCGAGGGTTAAAAGGCCAGTACCTGTGATCGATGTTACTCGTTGACCAGACTAGTAATTTTAGGGTCAAGAAAATTTATGCTTTTGCTAGACACTATTTTATTTCAGGGATCTGTTTGATTTATATGCGACCTTGCCAAGAACTCGTTTATAAAATATTATGTAGGCACCCGTTCGTAGGAACGTATTTATTAAGTTCATATAGTTACGTAGATGAAAAGTAGTTTACTATGAATCTGTGAGTTTCATTTTTAGTAAACAAAAGACGTGCGCCTAGCAACAAATATTGTGAGACTGGTCAAAGTAACTTACAAGCAACTGAAACCGTATTTTCCTGTAAGCTAGCAGCCAGTAGGTACCAAACTAAAGGAAGCATAAAAAGGAAATAAAACTAGGTACGTTTGCTTCGTATTTTATTTATTGAAGATGTAGGTACAATGTAACTTACAGAAGGGAGATTTAGAAGATATTTACAAGGTGTTAAGGTAACATTTAAAATTTATTTTAATACTTTAAAATATCCGTGACTAACTGTAAAATAATTAAAGAAAGTAAACCTTCAAAGTAAAGTTAAGCTGAGAAAGTATTAAAAAGCGAAACGTAGACGTGTAATAAAATAGTTAACAATTTGTAGTAATATAAATAATATTCTTTAGAGTAATTTTCATTAAATAACTATAAAAATTATTGCCCTAATCAAAACTTTAACTACATCTTATGAACGTGCACAACATTTAACAGTGATTAAAGTTATCTAACAACTAGTGAATTACCTAAACAATAAAGATTCTTATTTAATTAAAAGATTAACTTAATATAGATCTTACATTTAAACTTAACTATATATTATTGAAATTTTTGATATGTTTGATATTCTTGTTTTATGCAACTCGTTGGAATTCTTCAAGTACAGTTGTGAGCGAAAATAAATTGACAAATTTTATATGGATGTTTGAAGTGAATTGATCTACCTAATTACATGAATATATTTGTATGTTTCCGTATTATTTTAAGACAGTCTGAGAAAGTTTATATATTTTTTTACAAAACTGTACTTGAAGTAATTCCGACAACCTGCAATAAAATACGCAGCAAGTGCTTTTATAATTCCCTTGTAAATATATTACATTTAATTTTTAATAGGTTACTGAAAAATCATCACGAATATCATCGTAAATGCGCCAATAAAAGGGACAATAAAAACATACAATATTCGTTGATTCTGGATTTTGGAAGCAAATATTCTACTTAAAAATAATTTCACCCTTGCACCGTTTCGCTTCGATCCGACTCAACGTTGCGGGTAGGTGGTCGCCTGCCAAAGATCAAGTATCTCCCGACAAGATATGAAACACTCAGACGTGACATTTAAAAGTAGGTAAAAACACCAAAAATATTTTTCTTGTAAATACGTTTCGAACACGTTTTTGTAAAAGTCGTAGCTACGATATATTTTTTATTGAATACAATTGGAATCGTATGTGTATGAGATGTTTATCACGTGTATTCTCATTTGAAGTAATGTATCCGTTAAAGTGCTCTGGCATTATTTTTTATCGAAATGGTTCATCGATAGTTTATTTATTAAACTGTTTGAATCAATGATGTTTTATTATTGACACCATTTTATATTATGTACGTTTCTTTTTGTGTTTGACCCTAATGCAATAGCGCGTGGTATTCTTTGATAAATGGTGTGGGTATCTTGAACATATTCTGATACATATATTCAGATCTCATTTATTTATTTTAGTCATAGTTCTATTTTTGCGATTATACTGCGCGAATCAAGGATATTTAAGTTGCTACGCATCATTATAGTGCTACGGCGTAGCTGTCTACGATGCTACGGTCGATGGTGATCAAGCATTAATTTATCGAGATATGTATAACTTAAGGCTTGGTAAATGTAGTATAGTAAAATACTTTGCTTCATTCCTACTCAATATAAAATACATAGCAAAATGACAAGTTCGTAAAATTTTGGTAACTGTATACATTTTTGGTTATACATATAGATCGACTTTCAAGTTGTAAAGGGTTTGTATAATAAAGATAATTTTCATTTTAAATTGCCTATAATCACCGAATAAATTTCACAAATAGGACAATATTACTCCTATAATGTGGACATAATTAGTTGAATCTGGTATCATTTCAGACATAAACCTGCCCCGTTATTGTGTAACTCAATACCTTTCCATTTCAATTGCGATACCTATAATTTCGGGTATTTAATACATGCGTAGTTGCAACTTCAATAAGATAAACGTACCTACATACCCAGCAATGTGTGTTAAATCCCTCGGGGCAGGCGTGTCAGTTGGATATCCGTATTAACTTAATTGGGGTGCTGGTGTTTCATATATTACAAGATACTCAAAGCTTTAAAAAGCTGTGTTCAGGGCTCGCCGTCTCGCGTATTACCTATGGACATTTTATGCTAAATAGGTATTACTTAGACTTATTCAACTAACTCTTCAGTCTTGGACGTTACACTTAAATAGAATACTTCTAAAACCCGCGTCGAATTTATATCTCTCCAAAACTTGTAAATAAATTAGAGTCTGCGTTTAATTCTATGGCGTAAATGAAAATACACCAAAGATCATGACCACTACAAGCTATACACACACAATGCTGTAGAATATTTTGATCGTATTTTATACACCATGTATACCAGTGTACACAAAACACTTTAATATTTCGACTACGATTAAATTTCTTTGCTGAAGTTTATTTATTTGAATAGATTAAGTATCTAAGATTTGGAAAAATCACATTCACTAATAAATGAAACACATTTAGGACAACGCACGACCAAAATACGACACCTAAAGTATTAAGCGAAAATGTACAACACTCATTCACTTTGAACGTAATATTATATAGTTCAGTTACATTTAGTTCATACTTACACCTATATAAAATTCATTAATTCTAACAAATGAAATTATCACAAATATTAAAAAATTCACATTCTGTATAATAAACGCTGTATAATTAATACAATACTTAATTATATATAAAAATATATTGCTCAGGGTTTCAGTGGGTCGGTCTATCAAATCAGTGCTTTAAAGATGCCTGTGGAAAATCTATTCAGAATTTGTTTATGAAATAATAATGATTTTAAAATCTTAGAAGATCTAACCTTAGGACTCGGCGAATATTTTTTTAAGATGCTCTACTGATTTTATAAAATTTAGATTAATGATATTAAATATATTTGTATGTTCGGAGTTTGTAAGCGAGAGTTTATTCAAGTTATTCCTGTATTATAAAAGAAAAGTAATTATTGTGCATGAAATTAGCGTGTCCCGAGGTTAAATACCGAAAGATGTAAATTAAACACCACATAACCATAATTTCAAGTTGTTCCCTTTCTTTAGACGTTCCTTTCATTCAAACTTATATTAGAATTACGAACGACCGAAACAAAATCAATTAAATAAATTGCCTAGATTAAAATGTAAAATGTCTAATATAATAAAAATTGCTAGATATAAATAAATTATCTCTTCGGGTTTCTTATTCTATGTTACGCTATTATGTATACATAAACGACTTTAAAAAATTTACTGACTAGTGATATGTATCATGATATGTATTTGATATGTTGATCACAACAAAGTAGTGTGGTCATCACATAGGGGTGATGACCCTTATTCTAACTCTCTTCTTAATCTTCTGGCCAGCCCAGGTCTTCACCAATGAGGTCGTAAAACCTCTGGTTATGCTGGATGAAGAACTTCCTAAGCTTGGTGACGACAGCAGGATCGACGCGAGGGTGCTTACGACCTTTCGTTTCCCGAAGGCATTTGTCTGTGGTGTCGTTTCTTAGGCAATAAAAGCCTTTGGTTTCGTTGAAGTAGAAATTCTTTCTTCCTGTTTGGAAAGATATCGGAACATTGAAAACTTGGATGAGTTCTTAAACTATTTTATTTATTCCTAATTTATTTATTCCTAATATCTAGACTTTTCTATGCATTAAGCCTTGACCCTTTAAATATCGATTATTCATTATCGATTAGACCTATCAATAAGCATACAAGAAAATTCTATCGCATCACAAAACTTACCAATCTTATGCTCAAGTCCTAGGAACTTCTCAATGCGCCTGAGCTGCGGCACCGGGTCTTCAATGAGCAGGTCTCCGTTGACCACAAGGATTTGTTCTCGAGGAAACACTTCCAGCCACCGGTGGAGGTACGCGTGGTACAGCGAAATAGCTATTGGCCTGAGGGAAAGATACTCTATGAGATACTTTGAAGAATCAAGTGTAGTCGGATGATTCACGCTACGCCCCGGCTGGGGCACGGTCCGGTCGGGGTAGCGTGAATCACCCTAAGGCGTAAAGGTTTTTCTATTAGTCATGCATCGGGCTAAGATCAGAAGCAGAAGTGATGATAAATAGTAGAAATATTCTTGGGTCATCATTTGAGACATTACTATTTACACAATGTAATTATTTACATAATCTAAAAATATTATTATATACCCATTCCCGGAAACTTTTGAAAAAAATATGACGTTACGTACCTGTAAGCGATATTAATCGATCCATCAGGTGAGATAGCCAGATGTTCGAAAGGCTTGGCGGCGTCAGGTACCGGGTGGGCAGCGATCTGAGGATGCGCGGGCGCCGACGGTGTGGCGCGGCTGCGCAGTTGCGTGTAGTCGGATATCGCGCGCGTCACTGGCTCCCGGACTATGAGTAGGAGACGCACTGAGGAGTTCATGGCTCTGACGCGTTCTGGTACCTTTATTATAAAGAAGAAAATATGTTTGAAGGTGTATTTCGATGGATTTAAAGCCCCATCTTCACTAACTGCAAATTATATTATTACATGTACATTATAATTTATTTATATGAAGCTAATCTCAAATGCTAGTAATGTCAATTGCAAGACAATTTATGGATCGATTACTGTAATTCGCAGTAAGACCGTTATATAAAATTCAATAAGTGTGTATTTTATAGAAAGTATGAAGACAGACTTTGGGACTCAACTTCAATAATTTGCTACACCATAGTGATAAGCCGGCTTTAGATCAAAATGTTTAATATTCTTACCTCCGGAGTAACAAAGTAACTGGGGCTCTTCTCTATCGTGATCTGCCCTTTGAATGACAATGGCATTTTACTCCGGTACCACTCCAAGCCTAGTGCGTAGTTCTCATCTCGATCGAAGAAGTGGACTTCACCAGATGCTTTTTGTACCATCGGATGTAGGTACAGCATCTCTAGTAGCGCTCGGGTGCCGCATTTTCTGACGCCTATTATAAGAGCCTGTAACAAGATTTTGGTTACAGTACGGAGCCGATGTTTTTCATACTAGGAGCGTTTTGAATTGCTGCCATCTGCAACTGCCACCGCACATGCCGCGACTGCATGAAGTCGGTCGCAGCTGCACTACTGATTTGTATGTATTTACATGAGACGTTTTTGGATCGAAGCGGCAGCAACACATGCAGTCGCTGTCAGATACGGCAGCAAGAATTCAAAACGGACCTTTAATCACTTAATAGTGTTTCGGAGACAACCTACTTACCTTAAAATATTGCCGAATAAATTATTAGAAACATTGGATTGTAAGAATACTAAGGTCGTATTTCAAAACAATTTTCGTGATTGAATTTGTCAGAAACATCAAGTTATTACTACTGTCAACTAAATAATTTAATTTAGTTGTTTTCTGTATATTTTGCTAATATAAAATGACAGGAACAATAATAGGCGATAATAAATCAATTAACTATCGTATCCATCACTCCAATCTATCCATCTGATAGTTATAGTGAGCTAGACAACCCCAGGGAATGTTCGTTTTCACTCCACAGGGAAGATCAATAATTGAAGTTTTTATTAGCCTTCATGTACCAATAATAATCATAATGGATCAAACCACTTATTTATTTAAAACATTACAAACGTAGTGCTGATTTTGTAATAATTAAATAGGCAATTTTGCTAAAATGCAACTCATAATGTAATCATTAACAGAATAATGTTAATGAGTTACTAATTACTTAGTATTTGCGTAAACGTGTTAGGCATTCATTATTATTTTACAAATCATTAAAATGTGATATTAAATTAATAATTTGTTTAATGTTTTAATTAGTTTGCGTAGAAATTGTTTAGTTAATTGATTATTCTGATAGCTTATGGCATGGCGGTCAAAAGTTTATCACAAATTCATTAGAATATAATATGAAATCTCGGGACCTATTTCAAGATCTCTTAATTTAATATAGCGAGGCTCGTACAGCCTCGAAAAGATTTCATCTTTTTGCAAAATAGGTACAGCATAATACCTTAAGCTATAGTACAATAATAAACTGGTAGTTAGGCCTGAAGCACGGGAGAGGTTTTGTTGCGAGAGAACTTTTGTGTAAAACCGCGCCCGCCTGAAGCAGTTTCAGACCTTAGGCTCTAAGTTACCCCTTAAAACAATAGAAACAGAAGAACCTCTCATGTTACCTGTGGGAGTCTGCGTGCCGGTCTAGGTTGCCTGGGAGGTCGTAACCGCTTGCGCAGTGCCATCGGGTGGTTGATAGTTCTGGTGTTGCTCTCTTGGCTCTGCAGGATCTTACGCCCTTCGCTGGCGGCTGATGCCATGCTCGCCGCCTGTTCGTGTATTAGGGCCATGAGAATCTAATATAGTAAATGCATAGCTAAAACTAGGTACTAATAGAAAAAAGTTATTACACAGGGTTGATACCAAGTAAGTCATTGAATAAGAAGTTGTCAGATAATACTATGGCATTGTTACCCACTCATAAACCTATATTTTGTATCATAATAAACACAAAGAATTCTTCGACATCTAAAATATCCCATTTTGCATTTCAAAAGAAAATAAGAATAATATAAGCGAAGTCCTTTGGTTGAATGGTCTAAGATGATATCGCGACGCCTACGCAGTAACAACTTTCGTAGCTTATCGCCGGCGATCAAAAAATACACGGCTTTAAAAAATATCAAGATTCCTCGTTCCGAAATCCCATTACCGTATAGACGAAAAGGCAATGAACTCTGCGTTACCCTTTCCATATTTTGTGAATTATTTGCATACATTTTTATTTTGGCTTATGAAAGAATTATGTGAACCGCGAGACTGCCAATAACAGGCACGTTATTTGCGGCGGTTTTTAGGAACGACATTTGAAAAGTGCCGTCGTATGCCTTCCATGAAACAGGTTACTGATTAATGATTTAGAGATCGGGTGACACTGTGCTAATATTAAAACTCTGTAGAGTGTGTTTGTTTTCAACGCATTAATTTCAGGAAATACTGGTATCATTTGAAAAAAATTTTTATAGTAAGATAGCCCCTTTACTGAAGGAGATTTTTTATCCGAGCGCATGTAATAATTACCACGATAAGCTTGTACAACGGCTGGCGGAAGCTATCTATATAGTAAAATATTGGGATACCTTTACAGCTAACCAGACCCATACTTCTCCATGAAGTACATATATTATGACGTTACAACTTCAAAACACAACTTTCACACTACCAGACTGACACAAACGGACAATCCACTACTTGTATAGTTACGAACGCTACGCCACTGAACTAACAAGCCTACGTATATTGGACACCTGAATAAGGTGATTCAATTATGTGATACCCGTGTTTCCCTTGCTAGCTTGCTTGTCTGTCACTGGTTCATTTGAGCATAGATTTGTAAACCAAAATGGTTGGTTAATGTTGATTTTGATTTGTGAATCATTTTCTCGAAAAAAAGTATGTTATTCATGACTGTGGGTTACGTAGAGGAAAGATAACCACATCTAATGCTTTACAGTTTTGATGGCTTTAAAAGTTTATATGGTAAGGAGATGGCAAGTTTTAAAATTGGATTGGTTTAGAATTGGATGGCATTTTTTAGGATCGTCGAGTAATTTTGTAAGTTTTTATTTCTTTTACTTATTTTGACACAATGAAATTACCTTTCTGCTCACAAAAGCAACTCCCAACGCGATCGTACACAAAAAATATGTCAAAAAATACAAATTCTCAATACAGTTTAATTCCGGGCCGCTCAATTTTGATAGCAGAGCTAATTTACTCGTGTCATTGGAAGTGATAGATAGGCTGTTCCACTCCTATTACGTCACGATTTTGTGACGTCACAGATAAACGGACAGGATTCAAATGTCAGCCAATGTGTAGCAAGTATACGTCTAATTATTGATAATAGTTCCACTTTGTCTGCGTAATTGAAACTGATTTATTAATTCCTTTGATGAATTATTAGTTAGTTAATCATTAGTGTTGAATCGTTGCTTTGAAGTCGAGTAATTCGATATACCTAGTTATCTTTGAAGTTACTAATTGTGAGAAGGAAATTAAAAGGCCGAATGAAATATTACGGGACAGAACAAAAGCTCCGGACATTCATTTAAGTCCATGCTTTATCGCGTATCGTATTGCAGAGAGTAAAAACGTACACCAACTTGGTTACATTTTCCTTAAAACCGCATGATAAAAATTTGTCACGCTCCCTTCCGGCATTGAGGCCCAAGGCTATATACTCGAAGCTATGTATCTGTAGTACGTAATCGTTACTTCCACCTACTTGTTGATGTCGTAAAACTCGGTAACGTTGTAAAACAAGGGTGTCATAAAAAGGCCCGTGGTATGTTATCTGCGGCGAACGGTTCACAACATTAATTATGATTACGAGTCCCAAACAAATGCGTAGATACAGAAGACCAACTTTATAGGGAAACTTGACCACGAATAAGGTTTGCCATATTCTATCTATCTGTTGATTTGATTGCTAAAGATAGGATTTTTTCATTAGCCCAGCACAAGTAATAAAAAAATGAAAAAGATATTTATTGTCGAACTAATTTTTTACAATAGTTGAGGCCCTAGATCCCACACTAGTATTCCCTGCGTTGTGGGATGTAAGCTCTGCGTTCCGCCTGCATACGTTGTAGTAATGTAGTGTAATGTATGTAGTAGTAATGTCAAAATCATATCAATTTATAAGAGAGTAAGCAAAACAACGGATTGAATATTGGGAACAGCCTTTAAATATCAATACCATAGTTAAACGACATAAAATGCTAAATGGTACTTAAACATGGTACGTGTACAATGATTTATGTAATTACCATCAACCCCAATAAATTCAAAAGAACTACAGTACAAAAAGTTCGTTGACTTTTCACCGATTTGACGCTCGATAAATATTGAATGAAGCTGAAATACGTGGTTATTTTTATAAATATTAGAATTTTACATATTATTAGAATATATTTGGTGATTCTAAAAATGGCTCTAGAACTGACGTAAATGAATGAGAGAGACTGTCTTGTTTTTCAATGTAATAGTAATTATAAACATTAATTTAAAAACGGAAATAGCATGCACAAATTCCATATCTTTTCTAGTACTTTTGGTCTAAGTGTTTAGTGGGCGTTGTGCCTTCTGTAAAACAGTTTATGGGGTCAGTAGAGGTGCCCATGGGCTTGGCTACCACGCCTCGAGGCACGGCGAGCCACGCATGGCGGAAGTCAAGGCGGCTTGAGTAAAATAAGCCGCTTACCCGAAAGGGTTCGTTCGAGGTATGGAGGAAGAAACGATAGCAGAGATGCCATAAGGAAGGTAGGTCAAAGTAGCCAAAACGATCACAGTAACTAGAACTAACGAGACGTTCGGATTCCTTGTCCAATCAAAACTAATGTATCAAAGATTAGTCTAGATAGATTGGTGATTTTATTGAAAATAATCGGCGGGGTCCATAAAAGGCGTGTAAGGGTAGTGCTAGTTACTCACCGCTTTCTTAAGAGAGTTTGCGTTATGACATCTCCACTGGTCATTTTGTTCTCCATGGTCCGACCCGAGCTTACTAAGTTCGATACACTAAGCGCGTTCTTCGTACAATTTATAGTAGACGTTACGGGCTTACAGTGGGCCGCACTGTAATACGGTATGAGGTAGATCCTATCGGGTACATGGTGTGTTGTGAACGTATATAATGTAATGTCTCTCTTGTTTCCTATGTGCACTTACAGTGAGTACCTACTACATTATGCTTAAATCCCATGTGGTAGAGTGTAGATAGGAGGAACAAAGAAAGTACTGTTTTTTTTTAAGATTACGTGGATAAAATAAAATTTCTAATAAAGTTTGTCCAAAAAAGTTCGTCAGTCGTCTTTGTTCGTCAGTCACGTTTGTAACCCATAACTAACGTAAACTACATGAATAAATTATTCATTTATCGCTTTCCGATTTTTTTTACAAAGCGCGCGTGGGCTAGTAAAATATTTGTACAACCCTAATGCTTTTCCAGTGTACACAATACGTATATAAAAATACCGTGGCTATATTTGCGTTACTCCGTATAAAATAAAATACGATTTTTATCGCTGGGACGTGCGTTAAAAATCGCCGAGCGATACGAGTGTGATATGAAAAGGTGTTATGTGAAAACTGTTTAAAGTTTTACAAACACAATGAGCTGAAAAAATGTGTGTATCGTGCAAAAGAGCAATTTATATGTTTATAGTCACTGCAGTATGGCTGGTGTCAAGGCCGTTGTAGCCAGTGAGACGTGTATGAGTTTAGCTGACATTATTTTTTTAAATAATATAAAATTTTATACTTTTGTGGTTTAATTAGTTTCTAAATCGTGACGGCATAGACCAAAGGTCAAGTCGCATATGGAGTGGAGGCGAATCAGTATCGGACTCTTTGGAACTCCTTCGCACACCAAGGAAATATGTACTCTCTACCCGTCTCCGAATCCTACCTCACATACGACGGCTGTATTCAAAATTGACATTTCCTACCTGTATTAAGTACCATGGCTCATTTCTAGAGATCAAGAAGCGCCTGCTAACGGAATCAACACAGATTGCCAAGAGAGTTGGATGTCCTTAGCCTTCTCACGTTTCGGCCCGTGTAACGCTGAGCATTGGAAGGTTAGGCGAGCAATCGCCGGTGGGGGACTGGACGCCATAGATTCCCAGACCTCCTCCACTCAGGCGAGGTCGGAGTGCCGCTGGGCCTGTTTAGTGTGTATACAGGGAACGTTTATATCGGAGAGTCCCACATACCCCTCTCCCGGCCCCCGACGGGAGGGGCGTGATAGCAATTTTAAGGAAGGAAGGTGGAGGGAGTTCCTACCTGTATGCTGTAAAGCGCGCTGTCATAGAGCACGTGGAAGGTGAGGAACAGCGACAGCAGCGTGACGGACAGCAGGGCGGCCGCGAGCTTGGGCCGCGACACGCCCACCACCAGCACACAGTCTGCCAGCTCGCCCTCCGCCGGCCGGAACGACGACCGCGGCAACCATCTGTGTACAACACTAGTTTTAATAATAATTTTTTTACAGCCTTTTATCGTCCCACTGCTCCTTTCATACGGAGAAGGATTGAGTATTAAAATAAAATGAGTAATACTATAGTTTGAAAAATTACACAAAATATGAATTAATGCCTGGCTTTTTTTATGGGAAATCATCAAATGACCCTTCCCGCTGTAGGTTAGCAACGTGAAGAAGTGTCAGACTCTGATTAAAACCCGTTATGTATAAGAGCAGCGGTAACTCATTCGAACTATTCCGCAGCCCATTACTGAATGGCGTGATAATGAAATCTATTAGATTTAATTTAAAATAGTATCATTTTGCACAAGTCAAATAAACAATAACATTAAAAAGAGTTTTATCATGAATTGTGTCAATGCAGTAATTACTTAAACCCTGTTTCTTTAATTTTGGCTTCAAATCACTGATAACAAATTTATCATGGTCCGACCCCTGGTCACAGTTTGCTAGATTAGACACCGAACAGATTGGTGAGGTCGGGACGTCTTTACTCAAACGTACTTTTGACCGGTTAACAATTTAGGGTGCAGCTCACTTATCGGTGAAACTGAAAATAAATTAATCTATTGATTGAAAGTTATCAAAATAAATTATAGGTAACTCAAATAAGTTGATAAAATCTAGATTATTCTACATATTTAAAACATGCAGTTATCACGAGTTAAACTTTTGATTTCGGGACTTAACATCGTAACCTGTTATCATTGAGAATACTTTGTATTAAAAAGAACTTTTTACGAGTGCCATAAAAAATCCAATAAAAACTTTCTATCACTGAAATACAGAGACATTGTTGAATGTGATTTGTATAATACGACGTGATATTTAGCTCAAAGTGTGTGCATTTGTGTAAAATGCATTTACACTTCGCTTCTGTTTACTTTAAATCCCATCTAAAGACAAGGGCTATAAAACAACCACATATTTGCTGCCAGGAAAGAAACTAGATCTTTTAATATAAATCCTTAGAATATAATGTGTTATTATCTTCTAACCTCCTCTCTAAATTAAACAACGGATTTTGCACTAACATATGCAACCACTACACTGACAAAACATGTGTAATACGTAGTATGTGCCAACAAATTTAATTTAAACAAACAATTTTATCGATAGGTGTCACACGATGTCATTATTCGAACTAAACAAAGCAAATAATTGCCTTGTATCGCAACTTTTGTACCTACGCAACATGTTTATTTCATTTATCTACATACGTATGTGGGGGGGTTATGTTCATTCACAAAATATCATTGTTCACTCCCACTCAGGCGCGTGGGTTGACGAAATCCTTGAGTCTGAATTGTACCCAATATTTATTGTATTGAAAGATAAATATTGGCTTTTAACAATATTACCTCTTTTCATTTGTGTCCATCTAACCAATTTTGTTGGAAAAATAAGAATTTATTTTTTTAGATGTAAGACTAAATTCAGTCTTCAGTCTTGTCTCATTAATTACCGTCGACAGTGTAATGCAAATTAGCAAATTAGATGTTCGTCTTATATTTCACCTCGGTGTTTTCCCAAATCGCTTTTGTAAACAAGGTCAACAAACTAAGATAAAACAACGCAGTTAAATTCAGTAAACAAAACAAAATAGTCGATGATGTGCGAAAACAATTACTGATAATAATTTATTTACTGTATATTATGGACTGCAATAAACTATATGTATGTGAATATTTTTATCATGTTCTACCACATGGCTTGAAGACCCAAGTTCTAGATGCATGCTTTAATGAGGTGTATGCTTATTCAAATTCCGACTAGCTTAACAGTTGCACATCTTTACATTATAAGGCACAGTAGTGATAGTGATGTATACTTACAGAATATCGAGCGGCAGAGACTGCGAGCAACTCCTGTAAGTTGCCTCAGGGCGATGCTTGGTCGGCAGTGTGTGACTCATCTGCGCACGCGACTCCATGCGGCTCCCATAATACTCTAACACATCGTCACCACTATATTCTACGTCATTTCTAACTTACAAGCCATTTGCCAGAATCACAGTATTAGCTTTTCAATTTATAAGCCCGCAGGCTGTTTCTCATTTTCTTTTTGTGAAGATATTAGGTTTGATCTGTAACAAAGTATATAAGCATTTGTATAAACGTACCTACATTTTACAAGTGCGGAAAGTTTGAATGTATAGCCAAAAGTAATCATTTTGAACCGAGTTGGCCAGTTACAATGTCTTATCGATCTACTCTTTCTTTTTATTACGTAAGTAAGTATATGTATCGTTTTAACGTACAAAAATATAACAATTCTGTACTAAAATTGAACTAAAAACTAATAAATATTTAGCTGCACACCTCGCCAGTTTAATTAGTTTATCCATAACATTGTGCGTCAAACAATTCAGCATTACGTGTCTAAAATAAACACGCAATAACACGAAGCAAATGGTTCATAATAAACTTAACGCAACAATAAATATCTAACCGTGTAATGAAGCTTAAGTTAGTAATGACATACCATATTACATGACCTTTCCAGCGCCTCCTACACCTGTAACAACAAACGGACCAAGTGAAAATTACATAATTCCTCTCAGTATTTATAAATTAGCATTTAAGTTGTACAAAGAACACGGAGCACACGAATGTAGGTGGTCAGGAAATCACAGTTGCTTCCAAATTCACGGCGGGCCACACGAAACGGCCAACCGTACATTGTGCGGTTTACGAGTCGCAGGTAAAATAAGTTCATTTTACACGTTTTCACCTTTGTGGTGCTGCGACGTAGCCCGGATTGCAAGGCGGTCTAAATCTTAAGAACGGGGGTATATTTCGGTTGGAATCACCTCTTCAACATGGAATACGTATGGCCGAAGCCGCGCAGGAATAATAGATAAGATTGGAATATTTTATTAGTTCACTGTTATCTAGAAACTTTAAGAAGTTATTCGTTGTTAAATTTTAACGTGGGTGTAGTCGCTACACGTGGAAATTTTGCCTACTTAAAGTCTTGCTTGTTTAGACTATGTATAGATAGAGTATTCAACTTATAACTAGGCACTTATTATCTAATTTATTAATTGCTTAAGGAGTCTATGTATCAAATAAGGATATTAATAGTAATAAAAGGTCTTCACGAATCCCAGGTCTTCACGAACACGTTTTAGCTTATCAGCATGTTTACATTGCTTACACGTGTAAAAGATCTGATGCTTACAATTCATAGACAAATACGTATATCACAAAGTTTCAATAAAAAATCCTGCGCAGAAACATAAGATACTTTAATTTATCTTTGAACAATTTATTTTTGTACTCATCTATGATTAGTATGAATAATCTTTTTATACCATCCCCAACAAAATAATTCAATGAAATCTAAAAATACCGAAGCCAACAGCCGAGATTGAATTCGTGTCACAAAGCTGAATGGTTCGAGCCCTATTTGTAAGCGGAGAACCAAAACTATTTTGAGCATACTCTACAATTTTCACCGTCGTAATTACAGAGCACAGGGTTATTTTATACGCACTTAATACGCAGCTTTTGTTCTTAAATACAGGGAAATATTTAGCCTTTGTTTTAGTAACTGGCTTGTACCTAAACATACACACAAGTAAGTTTATAAGTGTGTCTGTTTGTGTCCTTCACGCACAAACGAGTGAAAGGATTTTGATGAAACTTTGCAGTAACGAAGCTTACTAAAGAGGCAACTTTTTAAGCATAAGCAAAAGCTTGTGGTTCATAAATAAATGAGGTTATCGGCTCAAATACGCTGGAGTGGCGTGGGGGTACTAAACACTCCATCACTCTCTTAATCGTAAGGTGAATGTGGGGTTGGGCAGTGTGCATATGTGTGAGTAACTGTTAATACTATATAGCTATAATACTATCATAGGCTAGCGTGACCTTGTTAAGTGCATCGTTTATGGATACGCCCTTTTAGGATATAGGTGTACTGAAAACTTTAGTAAGTATTTTAAAGTTAGGGAGCTCGGTAGAATTTTGTATTGGGTCCCAATAATTGCAATAAAAACAGGTAAGGCGAGCATATCCATGAACTGGTTTGCTCATCTATTCCTAGCTACAGATAATGTTTTGATTTCTGACACTTACGCGAATATTAGACATTTAAATAAAAAAGCTCCGAAAAGTCGCTGTAAAGGATTCGAAACGTCGGGATTAAATAATATTAATATAACCGCGATAAAATCCGTAAAAGTAGTTTTATTTAGATAATGTTTTCTTTATTATATTTCTTACAAGTGTGTATAACATTTTAAAATATGTAGGTACCAAATTATAACTTTCCTTATTAACTTCAATTAATTTTCAAACTACATTATAATGTAGAGCAGAAGTTGTATGTTCTATTACATCGCTCATTAAATATTGACGAGCATAAAATCAAACTGCGGTTAAACTTTCATACTGCTTGGTAGTACTTTCCACTCTCATATGATGTAAAACTACACATTGGAAATGAGATAGATAAACTGAGGAACTTACATTCGCACAAGTCAATAATTGTTCCAGTTCTCGTTCATTAACGGTCGGGTATTCTATCAGTAGTTTAACAATAGAATTCTAGTTTAACCATGTGTGAACTAGTTCGATAGATAGACGATAACGGAGCTAAGCTATTCCAAGGAACGCTGAATAACAAATGACGAACGAAAATATTAAAGTAAAAAGATTGGAAGTAGAATTTTAGGAGAGAGTTACGACTTGTATTAAAATTCATAGCGCCCACAAAAACACATTTTTGTTCAGGCGTAAAATAAAAGCAATTTCAAAATACATGTTTTTAATTATGCGCGAATGAAGAAAATAATAGTATTTGCAGGCGTGTTTATTTGTTTATTATAAGCGAATAAT
Source organism: Helicoverpa armigera (assembly GCF_030705265.1). Lineage (NCBI taxonomy): Eukaryota > Metazoa > Arthropoda > Insecta > Lepidoptera > Noctuidae > Helicoverpa > Helicoverpa armigera. Next base: position 8,086,374 of record NC_087128.1, read on the forward strand.
CTAGAATTAAATTTTTATTGAAGAAAAAAACTATTAGCTAGTGACTATTAAACGTTTAATTTAGTCATTTAAAATTCTGCGGTATTTTATTCATTAGAGTTTTATTTTGTGTTTTGCTAAAACATGCATATTGTCGGCCATTTATATATCATACACCTAAAAAGGCGTGAACATAACTAACCAGGTACGAACAAAGGGTTGCGTCATACTGTCGGTTTTGTGGCAACATAAGTCACATTTCGGAAAGGTCAACAGGGGAGATGGTTTAATGAAATTATCCGGCTGTGCGGGGTTCAAACGGCATGTAATGCATTTTTAGTGAAACTTGTTTATATCTGTGGGCGGGCCGGTGTGTGGGGTGCGGGGTGCGGGACGCGGGGTGCGGGCCCGAAGGCCGGGTCAAGGCTTCAATGCACCGCCGTATATATTAATAACGTACGAGCCCACGATCGCGTCACCTTACTATTTCCACATGAAGGCCAATCCCAGATTATTCATATTATTAGGTCAGATTGCTAAATTTAATTCCCAACGGAGCAAAAACAAGCGAATAGCGTATTGAAGCAATACCTGGGAGATATCGAGGTGAAAGCATGCGCTTACTAATGAGCAAAGTCATCAGTATCAGTTTCTACAATCAACGCGCACCTCGCTGTAAAGAGGTCAGGAAAATGCAGGGAAACCTCACCTTTATTCAGGTTTGTTCCCAAGCCAAGCTATTATCCATCAAAGGCGCGATACTAATACCTTTGTTGCCGATATTTAAAGAAAATAATAACAAAAGCCGACCTTCTTAGATCATTTGTTGAAATAAAATAAGACAAAGAGGATTATTTCCGCGGATAGACGGTAAAATTTCTGGCATCTTAGTTTTAAGACACTTCGAAAGAGGCTTACGTTTTATTAAATTAGAATTTAAGGGAGAAAATGAAATTGGTGTTCTTGTGGACAAATTATAACCATGCTTTATTTAAATTTAAAATCAAAGGTTTTTATTTCAAATACTCCATACCTAACAGGTTTCAAGGAGTTGTTCTTATAGAGAAAAACCGACAAGAAGCTCAATGAACACTGTTTTAAAAGAAGTACATTGTGTGTTGTATTTATATGCCAAGCGTATTGTTAGCATACAAGCACTACAGTAACAGTAATGAGCGTTCGAGATCTATTGTGATTATACATTAGTGATGAGCGTCTGTACACTAGTATCGCCCGAGGGATACACCTCAATGCTCCACATCGAGTATATAGCTACTCCAATGTGCTGTGTTAAACAAGAATGTTACCCTAATTAAAGAACGAAATTGGCTCGTGGAGGCTCGCTTTTTTACGACCAATCATAAAACAGGCTTTTAGAGTACAACATAAAGTAACCCACTCTGAATTTTTACGGGAGTCAGACGTTTTATTTGTAGAATTAAATTCACAGCTTCCGGATTTAACATCATGTCAAATGACAAATTACTTGGCAATTGAAGAAACCCGTTATATTATTCACGTACTTGTTTCAATTTCGGTTGAAGCAAGAAAATACGTATACGCTGCTTCATGTATGCATGTATGTTAAAATAATTTACTTTTGAGTGTGGAAATTCTCTTTCTTGGAATCATTGCACAGAAACGATGTTGGTGTGAAACTGTTAACGCCGTTGCTTGATTTTTTATAATATCTAAAGGTGTTTCAACACCTCGAATTTTTACTTCATGTAACGTTAACAATAATTACTTTTCATTACAGGCCGAAGTTCCAAGAGATAATAGGTTTGATTCACACCAGGTTACAATTCTACCTCCCGGACTGACAAGCATTAAGTCTTTTTGCAGGTTGCACACTGTTATCTCGACTCGACATGCTCGAATTTCCTTTCTCAGTCATGTATGTAACATTAACATTCAAATGTCATCGGCGAGGTACCTTACATATAAACACAATAATTTAAAATACCAATGATAAAATGACCCTAAACAATAATTTTCAAACAAATCCTTTGATATCGACATAATCGGTAAAAAGTTCGCAGGTAAAATCATGATCACAAAAAAGTTCAATTTCACAATCACCAATGGAAATATTCAGGGGATATCGTAAATGAATTTTACATTTTATTGAACAATTTAAATTTTTGTTTCACGAGCTATGCAAATTCGATTAAGGTCACCTCAAATGAAATTAGAATTTAGGCTTCGATTTTATTTATTGGCCTTTTGTTTTATTGCGTTCTCACAACACTGAATATTATATTTTCCTGTAAAAAGAAATTGTGTCTAAAGAAACACACTTTCTGTCAACAAAATCACAATAATGGCTAAATAATAACAGCCTAGGCCAATAAAACTCACTGACAGAAACGATACTTAGTGAGCGACTGTACCAGCACACCGCTAAAAGGCCACATTTTCGACCTCGCGTTTAAATACTTAATATTCCATGGTAAATTTTAAACTGCCGTTTCATTAAAGTTGGTATTACCGGCGTGCATTATTCCCATAATATGCAATATTGCGCTACGTTCCTCGCAATTTTACTTTAAGGCCAAGTGCTTTAAAACGGTGCTTTATAATAACAAAGCCCGTCCTTCTGAAGGTAATTTTTAAGAGTGTTTGAACGAATGGGTAATAATATTTCCATACTTGTGAAGTAACAAGGATGACGGTAGGTTCAAATTATACCATGACGTAGGAAATAAACGTAAGTACTAACGTGTGATGACGTGCGACCCACGTTGCATGTCACTGTAACTGTAATTCGTTGAATCCAAGGTGAAGGTCTTTAAAATAAACTGTGGTATTTCCACGAAGGTTTTTATTTTAGCATTAAATTCTGGCGAAACGTTAATGGTTTTATGCAGTAATTTATCCTAATGCAGCTAACAATTTAGCAAGCCGTGAAACATTTGGAGCATTTAAACTAAACATTAATTGTGAAAAGCATTCGTCACACGTAACTGCAGTTACACGCTCGCAACTCTTTAATTGGGACAAAAGTTGTACAACGTACCATCCAACTTTCCGATATGTACTGATGTATAAACATGTACGTAAGTATAGCAGGCTATTGTGATAACTAACAAGCAACTTTCGTGTGTCGCCACCAACGGCTTCAGATCCGACCTATTGTACGGCAAAGGCCAGGGAGTTCGTTGAATGAGCCCGAAAGGTCGCTCTCTGTTGTATCTCTATTGAGAACACCTTTGTACAATAAATAGCCGGCTTCTGCCTTTTCTGCTGGCTTCACAAAGCACAGGAAATCTTTAAGACACACTTATGAATGTTTCGTATGAGTCGATCGGTATTTCGGGATAACGATGGTAGAACCAATATTTTTTAATCAAAGAAAAAGGGTTCAAATTAAGCGATAATATTCATTCATGTATTTTTAACAAGGCTTGATGGATTCCGTGAGTTGCAGTATTTGTCATTAGGCAACCGTATTTCCTGAAATGCTTAAAACAATCCAAAGATTTGTAATTGCAGAGGGTCTTGTAATATATCGATAAAATTTTAGCTAAGTTATTCGTAAGTGAGCAGAGCAGCGACGGCAGAACAACCGGAGGTTTGCGCCTATTACCATAAAGTACGGTAGCTATAAAACGAGGCTTCTACTGAATTTAGTTCACGACTGCACGTCGATACTATTACACGGGAAAATATGAAAATGAATAAAACACCCAGTATATAGCGCTGTTGAATAAATTAATAAATTACGGAATAATAGGCGCTTTTATAATTTTTTCATAAACATTTAATTACCGAAGTATGAGAGCTGGTAAAGTTATGGTTTGATAACCAGTATAATTTAACAAGAAAGCTGGGCTTAAATTTCCGACGCTGCCTTTTATACCAAACTATTTTACTGGTAGCACCCCCTTTAAAATATGGCAAGAAAGAAAACCACGAGAACATTCATAATAAACCACGTTTCACAAGTTTTTATAACTAGTATGTATTTCTTAGAAGTGCTTAAAATATTGTTTGTCGGTACTATTATCACGAAAATGGTAGTTAGTCGACTTTTGCGTAGGCAACCTTCAGCTATTTTAAATATTAGGTCAGAGCAAAAAGTTCCTTCACAAATTAATTGCTCTATAAAAAAATGTATAACGAATAATTAAGTCAACAAAAATTCCAGTTGAATAAAACGGGGGCGGCCATAATTATTTTATAAAAATTTTTGCCAATTGGGAAATTTTGAGAGTTTATACAATCCGATAAGCCGAAGGGAATTAAAAATATTACGTTACCTTACCAACTTCTGGTTAGCAACATGTTTTAATTATAAAGTGTTTGTAATATTGTTATAAGGTTTTAATCATATCGGCTGTCGGCTATTATTGAGGGTCAATAATTTCGTAAACGATTCAAAGTAAGCAGACCTTTGTTTTGGGTTGTGTTTTAAATTATTGGTGGTCATTCGAGCACCTCTTTAGAAATCAGATGAGATAACTCGTTTTCAATCATAATTTTTCAATTGATTGGAGTGTCGAGACACGAAATGACATTTAATCAATACTTACTATGAAGAGCTTTTTCAGGTAATATTGGCAAAACATATTTGTTCGATGCGCCACGGCAGCGTTTTACAAAAAGTACTATATGAGTTCGTAGGCACGTACGTACACCCACACAGGTTGAACTTGTGTAAATGTCAGTGACACGTCTAAATTGCAACGCTCTCTGGATAAAGGCGATAACAAAGTGGAAACGTAGGCAGTTTCCACTCGGTTACCGGTTCTCGCATACAAAAATGTAATAATATGTAGATCGGTGTATAACATGTAAATATTTAAGTGGTTTTCGATGACATCGGCAAGAACGCACGAGACACAGGTACAGATAATCGGCTTTCCTTTTGTGCTTGAGAAAAAGGGAAATGTTTTTTCCATCGTACAGTTTGTAATATGTTTTTCAGAGACGGAATTTTAACGCCCTGGGGAGGTTTTTATGCTTAGACTCAGGGAAATTGGACAAATTGAATTTTGTGTTTTGTTTGAATATAATTTACCGTACCTTCCTATACTTACCGCACTTGGTAAATGTGGTTGCTTTTATACGAAATTCTTATATTTGCTAGTGTGAACTATATGATATGTATAGAGGCAATCCGCATTTTCATATATATAATGTACGTAAGGTATTCAGTTCTGTTTCCTTTTTGAAATAGGCAATCTTGCTGAGAATCTTGCATGCGGCGCGCTTTGCTCAGATAATTGCATGCAGATGAATATGCACGTGTTTAATATTTAAACGGATTGCTGCAGGTGATAAATGGGTTTAGATAATATATAGTATATATGTTTACTACTTGTATTTGTATTATTTATTTATTTATTTACGGAGGTCGAATTGTTTTGTCAAAAAAATAAAGTTATACGAAACTTGTAGGTATTACTAAGCACAAAAACAGAATACGCACGAGCGAGACAATAGATTTTTTGAGTAGTAACACAAACGAATACTGGCTACTTTCATACTAACCGTTTCAAGTAGGCACTCAATTGAAAACTGCTTATAATAATTACACAAACATATCGTTTCACATAGATCGATCAATGATCTCAACTACAAATAGTTCTAATACCCCCACGGGACAAGAGAAAATATGTTTCACAAGAAAGATATTTGTTGTAAGAATTGCAATATTTCAGTGGTCCAGCGCCATTCTGAAATAACAAGCATCGTTTCACTCGAACTCGCTGAGACGACTCGCATCTGGAGCAATAACTCAAGTACGACAATATTTGTGATCCCTGAGACATCCTTGACCCAAACCTTGTTCGAGATAAAGGAACAAACGTAGGTACAGGTAACTAGCGACATCTGCATTTCGACAGAGCAAACTTTTTAGTACTAATTGGCAAGCGCAGTGATTTTCTGTCTGTCTTGTGTGCAGGGATCAAATACGATCAGAGTATCTTTTGTCTTATTGATTAATTAAGAATATTTTCATGTACTGTACAATCATTGTGTGCGTAAAAATCGTGTAATAAAGAAAATATCTCAACTTAATTAGTCTACTGAAATGAATTGGTTTCGCTTTTTATGTTTCGATAATATATATATTTTGAGTATCGATAATACTCGATTCTGTTGTTTGTTTGCAAAAAGTTTATTACCTGCTATCTTTGCTCGCGTGATTAAATAAAGGTAAAACCTTTTCAAGTTAAATAAAAAGCATCAGTTATATATTTTCTGAGGACTGTATTTACACAAATAAAGTTTACTTTGGTTATCCAGCAATTTTACCATCGACCATCGAGGTAAAAAACAACAACGAAGTTTGAAATACGAGAGTTTAACCTAAATTATTACTTAGTAGTTATCGAGAGGATAAAAGTAAACAGATTTAATTTTACGGAGCAGAGAGAACAAAATAAAATAAAAGGCGCATCTAAACAACGTTCAAGGTCTCCAACAGCGGAGGAAATTCAAAATTTAATCTACTCGGGCATAAGAATAACAGAATTTCCGCAAACAGCGCCGCGGGCAGACTAGTCAATAATAAAATAGTCAAACCTTTTTCATCCCTCAAGTGCTTTTCTACGCTCAACTCGGAACAAGTGAATTTCAATGAACTGAAAAGAACACAAATCCACCTTTTTCCTTTTTCACTTAATAAAGGACTTTAACTTAAGTATTCCTATGGTAATTCTCCATCAGATTTAAAGAAATTACACACTTACATCGAATAGGTAGAAACTTGTTTTTTCAACTTTCTCGATCGATAATTTATCATAAAACTTGGTACTTGAGAAATTGCAGTTTGTGCTTCGCATCGAAAAGTTTGGGATCAAGATTATAAAGTTGGATATCCCGAGGAGCGACGATTCAAAAAGCATTAGTCAGAACGACTGAGATAACACATTCTCTTTGAAAACTTGATCCTTTAGTGGAATTGAGAAATTATTTCGCTGGAACTGTTTTTTATGATAGTTTAAGTTTTATTTTAAGAAGCCAGTTTTATTATTGCTTAAAATGAATTTAATTAAATGTGAGAGAGTTGACTTGAAATGTGTAGAAAATAGTGATGATGTCCTCCTAGCCGATTATCGGCTACGGCGGCTGTTCTCATGTAAGGAGATTAGCCAACTACGCAGGACATATTATAGTGCACGAGCATTTGCGCAGACACAGGTGCACTCACTATTCCTTCACTCTCATAACCCGATGGGACGGCAATCCGACACGACCGGAAAGAGATCAGGCGCAGGACCGACATTTACGTGCTCTCCGATGCACGGGTGTATCAATCACCAGTTTCCAGGCTCCGGGCTGCTTTGTGAAAGTCTTCTAAAACCCACAAAGCGATTTCGGCCCGACTCGGGAATCGAACCCGAGACCTCGTGCTCAGCAGCCGCACTTGCGACAGCTAGACCAACGAGGCTATAATAATAATATAGTAGCCAATTATGAAATCATATAATTAAGAAAGAAACAGAAATGTTATCACGCAATCACGCATGTCCCGTCTTGTATTGTCAGCTTTGTGTCAGAACGGCAAACTTTTGCCCCGGTTCTTATGCTACCCCAGTTTAAGCAAATAAGTTGTTCTTCTCAATTGTACCGTGATCTGAGTCCGGTTGCAGTTAATTTATACATAATATACAAGACTTTTAGTCGGGTCTTGCGCCGCACTGCGTCGTTCCGCGGCAATCCTTTTTTATCCAGTTATCTTGAAAAATACTATAGCGTGCAATATTGTGTGGAAACACGATTATTCCGTATTTACTCAGAAAGCTATTTATCTACTTTACCGTCATAGTTCATTCACGTGACGTCTACGACCAGTCGTTCACTGATTCCAATGGCTAGACTGTTTGCAATACTTTAAGTCACGGCATTCTAAATTGATTGGAACGTTGAATTAAATTGGAGGAATTCAAAGTATTTTCTGTTATGTTACTTTAAAGTTCATGCTTTATTAGCATGGAAAGTTTTTTGTGCTTTATTCATCCAATTACCATTTTACCGTAAAAAACGTACCGTACCCGCCTTCTGGCTCATTTTGCTAGAAGCAATGTTGCCCTTTTTTGACTATAAATATGGGAACACAAATATTTAAAAATGTAACGTTATTTTTAGACGCGACGGTGTCTAATAACGCCCAAAATGTTGTATGTCAAGAGAAAAACCCGCGATAACACGACCGAACGTCAAGCCTTTATGTCAACAAAAATGAACGGGGACCCGTGTTTTATAATTTATCGTCACCTGCCGACATTTTAGGATGAAATTCTAAAAATACAAGCAGAAATACTGACCAATTCACTCCATACCAGTTGAACATTCACAAAGGAACGAATGAAATGAACTAAGGGTTCCTAATGGCGTCGGTCTTATTAAATATTGAATAATGATGTTGAAATGTCGGAACATAGCGGGAAAACAGGCTAATCTTATAAAATATAGCCGGAATTTTAAGGCTGCGTTATTTTTTAAACTGCTCCCTTGATTTTGAATCTCAAATGTTAAGGTTTTTCTTTTTGTATTTTGCTCCGGTGATACTCGTAGAAGACCTCCTAAATTCTAATGTACTTAAAATATAGGGTTACTCATTGTCATACTGTATATAAGAAATAGGAATCACAAACCTACTTTTGAGAGTAAAATATTGTCTAAGTTTAACAAAAAGTGTATTGCAATATGCACCTACACACATGCCATGGACATTTTAAATTATTCACTATACAAAACGAAGAATCGGAGCAGACGTTTCTCAATTTATTTCCATCTACATGTGGGACGGAATTCACTCACGATTTTCAAAGGAGAAAGACTTCGGTGAAATTCCAGTCCTGCATATTGGCACTGGTTTAACTGAAGATCGACATACCTACAAGAGTACCAACTTGTATAGAAGGTTTTACGGATCAACCTGCTTCTATCTTACATTAAACGTAAATGAAAACGAATATAAATATAAGTCTTGGAAAGATCTATAAGAGATAAACAAAACAAAAAATAGTTTTTTTTTGTTTTCTTAATCTCTTTACTCGTTGACGAGTGATTTATCAGTTCCTATATGTATACCTGAACATAAATCTGCGTGTTAAGAACAGTACTAGGTATGCAAATGCATTGTCATCGGAATGAAACGAAACGTAAAATGTAATGCACAGGATGAGAGGAAGGGATTCTAATTCAGTATGTAAGGTTTGACCTAAACAAACATGGCGAGTTAATTTAAGCTGGTTAAAATATTATAGGAAGCCCTGTATTTGGACATCATCTGTTAAACATCTGTCTAATATTTAACAATGATTGATTAACACATATCGTGTAAAAAGTATTTTAAAAATAGATTGAACCTATAAGTAACAAATAAGTTCAAATAACCCTGAGAAAGTACGTAAAACTTGAAGCAAGACATTAGTATATCAAGGCCATATCGCTAACAATTCCAATACAATTTTCGTGGAACAACAAAGTTTTTCGAATCACCCGCAACAAAACAAGTGACAACTGAAAGTTTCACGTGAAATATTGTAACTTGTCTAAATATGTTTGTGATAGTTTCGGTTCGGCTGATGATTGCGTTCACTGATTGACAGACACGATATGTAAGCCGAGCCGACGGTTTTCTTAAGGTCACTCCAATTATATAAGTATAAATATGTTTCGTCAAGAATTTTTGTTTTGCTGTTACTATGGAGACGTTTTTGGGGTGCGTGATGTGTCTCAGATGAATAGAAATGTTGTTTTGTTATTTCTATTTCTATTGCTGCTCTTAGCTGAAAGTACCTTAAAGATTTACGCACTCCAGCTTTACTATATGAAAGCAAAATACGGTAGTCTGGAGTGTCATTTCATCTTACAAGAGCTCCTCAAACTTTATATCCAAATAACATAAGTCTATCCAAGTTTCGCACTTGGTAATAATCTAGATAATTGTCGTGCTACTTTTCTTCTCTATCCTCTATAAAGAATCACTATTAGTGTTGTACTATGAAGTGGAACAATATTACACAAAAGCATTTACCCTTAATAACTTATCCAGCCTACAGGGTGTTTTATTTCATTCAATTCTTTTTCCCTTTTTCACGTAAACGCGGTATTGAAAGCACTTTGCATTGTACATTATTCTTGAACAAAAGGTTTGAAGAATAACCTGTATAAGTAATATTTCTTGGTTATTCACCTTTATATTGTTATTGGCGATTTAATTAATGTGCTTTTGTTCCTGTATTTATGACACGCAGCTCTATAAATCGCTCCTGTTGACTGTTTCGTTGTGTTCAGAAATCGGAAATAAATTGACATTATTTTAGCTTAGGTTACTCTGAAACTTCTCTTTCTTTTAGCTTTGGTTACTAGTTAATATCTTGAGTTAAAATATTTAAAAAGTGTCATGTCGGTAAAAAAGTGTCATGCGATTTTTTTTATTGCAATAAAGTGTGTTTTAATGTGATAACCCCGTAAACAATTGGAACCACTTTCATTAAGTTTATATTTCATTTATTTTTTACTAATAAGTAAAAGGTGCCTACCGCTAGGTTTATCGAGCACGTTACAAAAGGGTACAATTACGGAAACATTCGTTCGTGTTTTTAATTAAACAAATTGTTTAAACGTACTGACGATTAATATACCAAAGGTACTGAAGGTCGCGGTTTCGTTGGTCATATTTATTACTTGGCTGTGTTTGTAAATAAACTAGTATTCACATTCATTGTTTAACTGTTTGGACAACGTTCAGAATGTGGTTAAATAATATTGTAAAGCGTTTGTAGCATAGGTGTTAATAATAGATATAGTACACATGTTTTGTATAAAATTGTTCGCCATTGATTATGTTATTTTTATTGTTCCACTCAAAACAATTGTTCTTAGCTCTTCATAGTTTTTAGGGTTCGGTACCCACGGGGCCCTACTACTGAGACTCTGCTGTCCGTCCGTCTGTCACAAAGTTTTTGTAAACGGAACCCTTTACGTGCGTGTCCTAGTCGCACTGGGCTCGTTTTTGAATTACAAGATTTCTTTTAATTTTTTCATTAGTGATAGTTTTCGTATTATTTTTGAACTGAAGTTCATACCACTGATTTAATTTTGGGCTACAACAACAAGAGCTTTTGCTAGTCCTCACTCAAAGGTGAGGGCAGACAGACCTCGACCAGAGCAATCCCAAAACAGACCCTAGCCTTGGGTCACATTAATTAGTCAGGACACAGAACAAACAGTTTGTAGTCTGGAACCTATCTATAAATAAACAAGTTAGACTATTTGTGAATTCACGCATGCAAGAGGTTTCACCTAATTATTAGGGGAAGATATTCAATTATAGCTACTCTAAATACAAAGATGTGTTTCGGTAAAAAATCAACAATATAAATCATGATTTACCGATCAATTAAGTATTGAAACTACTCTAACTTAAATATTGACATCTCAAGCGATAATATCTACCATTCACTATAGCAAACTATAATCAAAATTGACAACAAAGAGAACCAAAAAAACTTTTGTACAGACACATGTTATTCAACCTTTCTATAAATACAACCAACCATTGATTAACAACAGTAAAAAAGGACAAATTAATCGAAGTCTACAGCCTTGACCGAGTGGGGTACGTGAGTAAAGGTAAAGGTAAAGATATAAGTACCTAGGCAGCGCTTGCGCCTACCGTTGTGACGTGTACCTGAATAAATAACCATCTTCCGCCAAGCTGGCCACTTACGAGTCGGACGGATAGCCTGAATTGATTAACTTAGCAGATGTTTAATGTTTGAGGTTCACTTAAAGAACGTTTGGTATTGGGTTTTTGGTATTGGGAAGTGTGTGGTGTTATTGCAAAAAAGTTTAAGTGACGTTTGACGTCTGTTTAAGGTACAGTGTGACCGTTTTTTGGTGCCGTTTTCCCTTGAAATGCATATGTCAACTGCACAAAAAATTCGGTACCCCTTCGAATGTCTATTTAAGCTAACTAGTCAATATTTTTTTTGTAATTAAACTTAAATTGTGTCTTATCGATATATGTATACCTAAGTTTTAAATTATTACGGTAATGAAACATACATAATAGAGATTTAATTAGCTTGTTTTGAACATGTAAAAAAATCATCGCTTGCTTGAAAACATTGATCCTGTAGTTTAAGTTATTTAATTACATAGTCATAACTAAACTATCAACAATCTAATTTGACCTAGAACTATGAAAAGCCTTCTAATTGACACATACTGAGGAAGTTTTCATTGTTTTCAAAGTTATTTAAAATTTAAAGTGCTTGTTATAGCAGCTGGTCGATATAAGCCGTGACATAGGTAGTCACTTAACCTGGAATAAGCCTTTATTTTATTTATTTATTGGGGATTTGCTCTGTGAAAATAATAAGGAAAAGCTCTGCTTAGTGACAGGAAAACACGTACATATACATTATACGTATGTACGTTGAATTGTTTTGTTTTGCTGGGGAATAGATAACGAAACGAGACGTCGAAATAATGAACCTCCTTAATGCATATCGATTAGATCCTGTAAATGCTCATATTGTATGTATGATAATTAAAATATCGAATTAGCATACGTTATTCGTGTTTTGTTATTTGATTGATAAAGAATTCGATAATTTCTACTTTTATTTTTCAATTTCTTTATTTTTGTAAAAGATTTCCTGAAAGTGCCACTATTCTCAAAGGGTCTATCATTATCCATCTGGATATGGCATAAGTCAGAGGCAACCAACGTGTTGTGCAAACAATAGTGCACAATTGCACTCCTTATAGTTCAACAGGATGGCAATCCGACAAGAGAGAGATTAAGTGCAGGATCGATAGTATAACGTGCTCTCCGAGGCACGACAATGTTCATAGCTGTCAATTTTCTTATGAAAACACGCCGATGAATGTGAAATCTAAAATTGAAATAAATAGATGCTAAAATAAAATTTGAACCTTCAAAAATAATTCCTAACCCACTAGAAATATTCAGAATTATAATTTAAAAAATGCAAAAGAGCTTCTATAACTCTTCATTTAAAAAATGAGCAGAAAAAAATATTCAAGATAAAAAGCAAAGATTATAGAAATGTTGTATTAGCATGCACGGCGCTATCAAATATTCGCTCTATTTGAACTCGACCAATTTCTAGACGATGAATAATTCTGCGATTGTCCTCTGCTTGATAATGCGAACATCGTGATAACATTAAATCTTCGATGTATAATTTAGTTTCGGCTCCAAACGTTCGCTGTTTGCTAGTTCCAATTGGCGATGTCTTTTGTTTAATAATGTTACGTATTATTTGAGAAAATCGAAGGCGATTTCAGTGGTATGATTATTCAATGGCTCATTTTTTGCAGCTTTTATGTTTTGGGTTCATTTCTATGTAACTAGTTTAATGTATCATAATCTTCTTATTAATTAAACAAAGTAGGAAAGTATATCATCATCAGCCTATCGCAGTCCACTGCTGGACACAGGCCTCTCCAAGTGCACGCCACTGAGATCTATTTTCGGCTTCTCGCATCCAGCTCAGAGCTCCAGGAAAGTATATATGACGTCGAAATATTATAAAGGAAGACAATAGATTCTAATAAACAAAGCTTAACTACTAACTTAAATAATAAAAAGGCATTGAAATATCGATCTATTACAAAGATTAACAAGGCCAAGTTACTAATTAATTAATATTTTCATTGTCAATGCTTGTTTGGTTCACTGAAAATATACCTATGTTGTACGTTGATTCAATTATTCAAACGTATGGATACGTAATGGTATCACAAAAAACCTTACGAACGATATCAAACATTCAACACAAAGCTCATTATGACAAGGAAAAAGTGAGCGACCAAATGAAATAAGACAATACTCAAACGAAATAAATAAAACATTGAGTTTCCTCTCAATAGTTTCAAAACTTTGACTTTTAAATAAAATTTTCATAAATCCATTTGAGCAGCGATATTTTAGATGAAGTGTATATTTAATGTGGATACTTTTACATTTTAAAACACAAAGTGTAGGTTTTCAGAGGAAGTTTGACGTTTGCTCGACAGGTCTTAAGTGGGGGATAAACAAAGGCTTTGCTACTTATTGGACGGAACATTACAATCTTCCCGCCGGCATAAATAAACGGGCAATATGACACTAATTGCTACAAGCTACTACGAAGTTGCTACGCCGTAGTCCCTCACTACTCCGTAGACAAGCACTGTAGACTGCTGCATAAGGAACAGATTCGCTTACCACTAAACGTCCTATCAGTTGATATAAAGCTAAACAATATAACGTTAATCTTGGGTCACTTTAATATAACGACTGTAAGTTTTACGGCTTTGTGAAACATTAATGTAAAGTCATAATACAAATACAATAGGCTGAACGGTTATCGTAACCTCTTATCAAAGATCAAAACTTAGCATGTTTACTACCTGCCCGACCTCACATGCTATATACATACAAATATAAACGACCACGACCGTTGACCTTCGACAAAAGTTATCTATCATTATTCAAATAAAAGTAACATCTTACCGTTTAGACAGCCGCCTGAAGATTTGCAAGCAATAGCAGCACTGTCACATGACACAAGGTTTTGTTTGGTTGTATCACATCCGCGGGAAGGTCTGTAGCGCGGTAGGGGTTTATCAAATAGTGATATGAGTTGTGACAGTTTATTAGTGTTTGCAAGACAGCGAATAGTTGTATCGGGTGGTGTCGGCGCGGGTAGGAGACGAGCGGGCCGGAGCGCGCGGCGGAGGCGACTGAGCAGCGGCGCGCGCCCGCGGGACCCCGCGCGCCCGCCGGTCGATATACGCGGCAGAATAAACACGCCGTACTAGGATGCGAGTACCGCCGGTGTTGCCAGCCTCGAGTAAGGGGTTGCCGCCTCCCACGTTTGCCGCCGTTTGTATCTCGCTTCCGCGAATTCTTATGTCGGTCTCGTGAACGCGCGTCCTAATGAAATATGACGCCGATGTGCTCCATTCGAATGTTGCCGTAAAACGTGTTCCCCCTTGTTTTACACTTTCACGTTCTGCTTATCGGATCGCCGAAACCCTGTCGATATGCAATAGTTATTCAGCGGCGGTCGCTGTATAATTTACATGTAACCTTCACTTATCTCTACGTTGAGACAGGACCATTTCCATAATAGAACCATCTGTAGTCAGACAGGATCGCCCTGCAGTTTTGTCATACAACTATCTCCGTACTAGTTATCTTTATGAGATATTGTAAACGAATTGTGTATACCATTGCTGATCAATATTATGAGTATTGTATTGTATAGGTGTGTGCAATGAATATAAGTGTTATTGCAACGTACGGAATAATTAAATAATACTTTAATAAGCTCTTGACAGAGGCTGTAGAGTGCGGAAATGAAAGATTTAAGACGAATATAAATTTTCATGTGAATTAATTGCCCATCACAGATTGCCCCAGTAAATACTAACATTTTACATTACAATATTTTATTAAACGAATGTATGAAAACAATACTTTCATCACATTTAACGCGTCTGTATGAAACATAAATGAACGATTTCCACGTATAGAGAAAAAATATGACGCAATCTTGTCGCATTTCTTTTAACACGTTATGTGTTATAGCGAAGTTCTTCGAAAT
This sequence comes from Helicoverpa armigera, assembly GCF_030705265.1. NCBI lineage: Eukaryota > Metazoa > Arthropoda > Insecta > Lepidoptera > Noctuidae > Helicoverpa > Helicoverpa armigera. The sequence goes on from NC_087128.1 coordinate 8,101,943, forward strand.
AATAACGTTATCTGTACCATCTAGGTATATATTGTCACAAGTTGGTCCATATTCATAAATTCAGATTCGGTGTGGTAAGTAAACAGAGCTCCGAGGAGACTGAATGACAAACCTACCTATATTTAACGTGCAAATGATACCTGCATTTTTTTTCTTCTCCTGAATAGTATCACTACTGGGCAAAGAACTCCCTATTTTGTCCTTTCAACCTTTCAACGTCAGAAGTCGTCAAGCAGATTTGAGAAAACTCTGACACTAGGGCTTGTTAGGTGATTAAACCTGCAGCTCAGCCCCTGAAGAAACATTCTGGGTTGTAGACGTCCAGCTCGTCCCGTCATCTCTTCGGGGCCTACCCCGCCTGCGGTGGGCATCTTGTGGTATCCTTTGGATGACGATGTTGGCCCACCGCTGGTCTGCACAATAAATGATAAATTATTATTATTTGCTATCACAATGTGAAGTTTCAGATAAGCTGAAAATGTTTACATTCACTTAGTAGCGTAAGTGAATCTCCACATTAGTGTTACACGTGATTTGATAAAACAAAAAGCAATTTATTAATGTTTTCTTTGAACATTGTGATTGCAATAAATGTGATATTCCTTTACTGAAAAATTATTTACATATTTTACGTTGTAAACAATGCTTTGTATTTTATACACAAAAAGTTATTTTTATTTTAGTGACATGTAAGTACCTATATCTCTTTTCATTTAACGGATACGTTTAATAATACATAAACTAAATACCTAAAGATTAAACATTTAACATGTCACAGTAAACCCACGTCTAGATTTACTTGTCTCATTGCAGTTTTGTTAGCGACATACAGACGAAAAGCAAAAGAAAATTGCATTATTTTTATACGTAGCTTCTGGCACCACTTAGAGTGACCCTCACACTGCAAACTTTTAGTCGGCCGATAGTTTGTTTGGGCTCAAAACTCACATTACATTACATTATTAGAAGGTATCAGAACGACTGAAAAGTTAAATCGGAATAAAGGTTTATTTTTTATTTTTATGGCAATTATAGGGTCAACTGTCTTCCGACTGTTTAGCCTGCAGTATGCGGGTACTCTTATCTGAAGAATAATGCAATTTATTTCAACTGTCTCGAACACGCTGGCTATTTGTTCAACAATTGTGTATTTAACACAGATAGCCACGAAACCGTCAATGGGGTATTTGTTTTAAATCGGATAAAGCAGGAAGCAATGTTTATAATTGACCTATTTAGCAAAAGGGTCAAAACATTCGCATTCGAGTCGTATACGATAGTTAAAGTCCCTCTCATTATGCTTGTGAGCACGCTTTTTACAGGCTATTTCTCTTGGCCCGGCATTCATCATGCCTTTTGGGCGCTTCTGATGTATTTATGTTATGTGCTCATAATAAAATGTTTCGAGTACTATTTTTTTTAAGCTGAGAGTAAATTTTTTGGCTGAATAAATTAATATAGTTCTTATTTCGACGTTGAGAAGGGTACGTTGTTATTTGAATTAAAATTCTTGTAAACATGTTATTTTTGTGCAATTATTGTCAATATAAATTCATTTAGGTTAAAAACCATTGAATGTCACAACTTGGTAACGTTTTGCAAACGTAGTCTAAAAAATTGAATTAAGAAAATAGTAAAAAGTATTTGAAGCCTGTAAACCTTTTCAGTGTGACGACTGATTTCTAAATATTGCCGTAGCAAGCATTCCAGTATAAAAGAAACGAAGTAATTGAATTCCGCAAGAGTTAGTTCAAAGTTGCTTTATAAACATGAAGGTCCTTTTATTTGAATACTTTCCAGTTTATTCAAATAGAGTTAAAACCACATCACAGTATAATACCGCTGGCGGCCTCGAATTTTGTGGTCAAAACTTAACTCAATCAGAAATAACGTTGTTCACAAAATTCAAAAAACAGCTGACAGTTTTTTTTTTCAGTTACAAATTGAATTATACACGTAGTATTGAACTAGCACAATAGTTGGATCAATCTAACTATATTTTGCTTGTTTAGGCGAAATACCAAAGTTCGTTTTGTAGAGATTTTGATGTAGTGATTCCCTTTGTTCGTTGGAATGCTCCGTTTGAGCTCCGCCGACCACTTCAGATATTATTTCATCTGCAAGGAAAAGAAATGAAGACGATCTTGACGGCGAGTGGAGGGGGAAATTCTTTATATTCGCTTGCAGGCATAAATAAAGATTCCGGTATACGTGTTTATGGCAGAATTAATAAATGAGACTCTTACGTTTTTATAATGAGAGTAACATACTTGATTTTGCTTTGACGTTTGCCTCTACTACTCCATATAAGACGAATAATTTTACTTAACTCGCAGTATGCTAAGAAGATGTTGTCTCTGAAATATTTTTGTTTGAGTCGCATACAGACTGCAATTTTATTCTGAAATAGTGGAATTTCTTATAGCTGTAAAAAACAATGTTATGAAACAAAATATGAATTAGAAGAATAATATAATCCCACCAAAAACATTAAATGTAAAAAAAGCCAATCCTCTACGCAATTCCTCCACCGTAAAAAGTTTTGAGATCGCATAGAAGCCAAGTCCTGTTCAACTTTATTTGTAATAATAAATCAATATTTTGTGACCATATCAATAGTTTCGTTCACTTTACAATAATATTGACTTGGCCATGAGCACAATAAACTACAAATATAATACAGCATATCTTGGAGAGGTGAAAGTCAATCATGAAGTTTAATATCACAGAATTAAATACTTTTAGGTTTTTCAATTGTTACTAAATGACCGACAGTCAGTATCATCCAAAATCATGAACTGCACATTTACTATGGCGCATGTTTGGTCCATGGTGATCTCAAATTCCAATCAGTCCAATCGTAAAATCATGTCCATATAGAATGTATCAATTCAATGGTATTTACACATTATTTCAGGGAGCGACTATTAACTTGTGCTCATGGCCAAGACAATATTATTGTAATGTGAACAAAACTATTGATATAGTCACAAAATATTGATTTATTATTACAAATAAAGTTGAACAGGACTTGGCTTCTATGCGATCTCAAAACTTTTTACGGTGGAGGAATTGCGTAGAGGATTGGCTTTTTTTACATTTAATGTTTTTGGTGGGATCTAATTTATTTTTTGTAGGTCTCCTTCTTCTCTAAGTATATAACAAATTAAATTAACTTACATGCAACTAACTAAATATATAACAAACTAAATATGTAGACCTAAACTAGCATGTAAACAACATTTTTTTAAAATAAATTAAACAATTTCGAAATTGACGAATTTTTTAATCGAATATCTTTTAGAATAAAAGAGATTTATTTCAGAGGTAAATGGCGCTATCACATGAAATTGTTTTTTTTTTAACTAAAAACCGTAGCGCGATTTAGACCAGGACAACGCCATCTATCGAGCGAGCATGCAGTATTTATCGCACTGCATTAATATGAAAGATTTTATCATTATTCATTTTATTTTAACCTAGCTTTTTTATTCATATGTATGTATATTTAATACATAATAACAATATACCACACTACGTAACAATAAAACAAATAGGAACATTTTGTACATAAATAAATAACAAAGTTATCAATGCAGTCAAAATTCATACACAATGTTCTTGAAAAGCCGCAAATATAAATTTGTTTCCTATTTTTTTATTAAGTTTTAAGGTTTTTATAATTTTCCCTTTATATGTAGCCAATAACCTATCTTGGTGCCAAATTTGAAGGTTCTAAGTTTGCTAGAAGTACCTTAGACTTTTGATGATCGGTCAGTGAGTGAGTCAGTGACAAAATGGTGTAACTTTGATCGCTCATAACTCGTAAACTATTTATTCAAATTTCTTGTAATTTTGGGACTGAGCTTGTTCTAATACTTACTCTTGGTCATCGAAAACCTAAACTCCTAGCTTTGTTCACATGGAAGATACAGGGGGCTGAAATAGCCGCGAAACGCTTCGAGAAAAGATGGTACGGCCGTGCCCGCTTTGCTCGAGTCTTGGCTGGCTCAGATATGATCATCTGTGTAATTTGGTTGACAAAGTATAGTTTGTTTTATTTACTGTATATCTTAGAAACCTTCACATGTTTGAAAAAAAAAATGTTTATTGTAAAAGTGACTAACTCTAGCTCCATTCTCAGGCTGTAGTTGCTACACATGTTGGAAAGTGGTCCAATTTCGAAAATTGGGACTTGTCTGTAAGTTGAGACAGAATGTGATTTGATATCGAGAAGGATCTCGACTATAACATACACAATTCATCAGGTTGAAGATTGAGGGTTAAACTTGGATAGTTGAGTTATTCAGGCCATTCCTAACTAGAGGTGTTACATGGGAATGTCTGTATTCTTATAGGCACTTAGATATTTTGTATAAAAAAGCTATTATCACGGCTCTCTTTTATTTACATCCTGACAGGTAGAGCCGTTTTTCCAAACTTATTAATATGAAGTATGCATTTGTAACAACCTAATAAGTTAAGATTGTTATTGTTGTAAAAGTATTCGGACAGGTATAGGTACTACCCCTAGTATCTACTACGCTAGTATATAGGTACATATGAATCAATCGCCGAATTACCAATTATTTATAGACGGATACGAAATTCTGAGTTGCGTAGAGATAATTGCTACCTATTAGCATAATTTCTATAAATAAAATTGACGAGCATTTTGAACCGAGGAATTATCTAAAATTAGTACTATTTTAATGATCGAATTTAGTACAAAACATACTGCCTACAAAATTAGATGTTATTAAAATAGATACACGTATATGTAGGTGGAGCACCTGCGAAAGTAACTTGATATAATTTCTAAAGTTAGCGACATTGTGTAATATATTCGAGTATTTTAAACATGTTTAAGGGTGCGCCATTGGAGGGCGGACTCAGAAAGACATTAATTTTAACCCCACATTTAAAGCGACGGAGTAATTACACTGTAAATAATTGTGCACGAGAAAGTACAGTAATTAATTAATTAAAATTTCATTTTGCAAATAAAACACTTTATTATTAAAATTGCACTTGAAAGATAAATAGTCATAAATTCAACAATATCATGAATATTATTGAATAATATTTTTACCATCCAATTAAACCTGTATTGTTTTGCATGGTATACATAAATGCTTCTTTATAATCTTGTACGAGGCACGAAGATTGACCAAGATAAACTTACAAGGTAAATAAAATATGACTTTGAAAGGTACATTCAGGACTTTCCAGATTTAAATCCTTATTCAGCTTTAGCTCAACCTTTAAAGCTGACTTTTCAAAGAGAAATATTCTAGGTAAATGCTCGAGGAAACTGGTAGTTTAATGCCGAAGAGCCTTGAAGAACATCGAAGGCGTATTTAGAACAAGGCTTCTCATTTATACTGTAATCCATCTTCATCCCGGTACTTGCATAATTTAGGAGGATAGTGTTCACACTTAACGGCCATGTTGGTGGAGGTTGGCCAATATTGGCTAGTGTTGGTCAGTGTTGGACCAACTAATTACCGGTGGGTACGATGTGTTAGACCGATAATAGCCGACAATGTTTGCACGGACCGGCTTTTTGTAAGATAAACAGTGCGTAACTTTGCGATAATTGTTCCAAAAGTTGGTGTTGACTTTGATAATTTTCGAATTTACCCTTACGTAGTTATAAGTTATAAGCCATGGGAACAATCACATTTTACAAGACAGAAGTCATTAAATGAAATTGTCTGAACTGTTTTGATAACGTCTAACTCAAAAAATAATAAGCAACAATCCTATTAAGGATAAAATCTATCGCCAATACTTTTACTCATAAAACTATCGTGATTTAAAATCTATTCAAAGCAGCCAGCAAAAGTACTACGTTAGAAAAAACGTTTGAAAGTTTTCCATTTAAAATCTCGCATCTTAATTGAAGGAATTTAAAAAATACAAGGTACTCTTAATCACAGAGTTACGGTTCCTATGAAAGTGTAACCGCAAGAATGAAATACTGAAATAAGGGTGTAATAAGAAAACTCCTGTCGATCCGCCGTAATTGTTTCTCCATCGAGATCAAAGGTTTCTTTAGATGCTCAGAATTTTAATTAAAACTAAAACTATATACGAAACTGCACCTAAAATTACGTAAAAGTTTACTAAAAATACGTAAAAAGTTGATCTAAGCCTCGAATATTAATATAGGTGACTATATTAAAAAGAAAAACTCTAACTCAATTAAAGCATCTATGTAAGTTAAAAATAATATTAAAAAATATTCACTGTACCAAAATCTGATAGTTAATAATTTCAAACAATATGGCTTGGTTTATTCTAAAATGAGCGTTAATTGAGTTCCCATTTAATTAATAGCTCCAAAATATTTAATAAAAAATGGAAACCAAATACTCTGTTAAAATACATTTCTCGGAAAACCTTTAAAATATTTAGGCAACAAATTGAAATGTAGTGAAAACAGTTTTGTTATCCTGGGAGCTTGTGATTTTCCATCATGTTCCAATAACATTTTTTATCATAAATTCCTAATGGTTCCTCGGAAATTCTAAGTTCGTTGATGGAATTATAAGAGGGAAAACAACAACAAGATAGGGTTAGTTATAAGCAGCCACTCAGTTAGAAGAACATAATCTTACTAATTACTTAGTTGTTTTATCCTTCAAGTTAACATAATACAATTTGAAGTTGAACAACAAAACATTTAGCAGTACGGTTCTGTGGAGCATAATTTACTTGAAAACAATTCCGCAGAAAGCCAGCCATCTGGCCACATTAGCGTGGGAATAGTTGTTTGTCAGTGTGCGTGCCTGCGCGACATCTCCCGCAAGGCTAGACATAAGTCAGATGCTATGAAAGCCTTGCCATGAAGATAACGTGACGAATGCCTATAGCCTGCAGCCCTCCCAAGGCCGACCACCAAAACATTCCTACAGCTATTAGCGGGGGACACGCATTTCATTTGCCTTATTTTACGAAATTTTGATTGATATGCTAATATTAAGCCGCGTTTACAAACCCCCTAGCGCTCCGTGTATTTATAGAACAGAAACGCTAAGCGAATTAATTCGTACTAAGCGCTCGCGTCATTCTTGATTTATTACTAATTGGCGACCGTTGAAGAAATAACGTAATATTTAGTACCTATGTCGAGCAAGGAATTTAATATTAATTGCTTTCTAAACTGCGTGGGAAGTTTCGTATTCATTAAAAGGTAGGTAGTTAAACAAACAGTTTTAACAGGTTGTAGACTAAATCTAGAAAACAAATATAATTTAAGCATGTTGTCAGTGCGCTTTGTATTGCGTGTAGGCCAATGGTTGCCGCTAACTAATAATAAATTTAACGTGTTGTCGAAGCTAATGCGGTAGGTACTGAGGTGGATATAAGGCTTACAGTGTGTGGTTTGCGCTGTAACCTTGTTGCCGGACTGGCTCATCATCGATGCATAAGTTCCGTGAATGCAATCGGTTCCCGCGACCTATTGCTCGTTCTATTTTAGTTGAACACCCTTGAGACGGTCGACGCGCACTAGTTTTGTTTTCTAAATAATTTATTGTTACAAAGCAAGGGTACGTATTACTATTGTTTGACGTTTGAACTTAAAATATCAATCACGTTGGAACTAATAAATTATGAGACAGCGCAGACACATTCCTCAAAGTCACGATGTTCGAGCTCTTGATTATTTTTGGGCACACGTAATCAATTAATTTTGACTTTTGTAAGGAGTCGATAGTTCTAAAGTACAACCACCTTATATCTTTAGCCTATACATTTTATTAATTAAAGAGATGCCCGAGATAATTAATTTGTATTTAATTAATTTGAAATGAATCTTACCTACATAATAAAACTTAAGACTATTTTAAAAACAAAATATTTTGTTATGGGCCGAACTGTACACCAAAGTGCACACTGTGCACAGGTCATAATGCATGCATTTTCTAGGGCAGATTTTGGAGTGAGAACGCGACATTTCCACGATGGATCGAAAACTATCTTTATCACATCACAATGTCGACAGCTTAAAACTGTTACCTGGTAGTCACAATGAGACCATGGTTAATTCATACACATTTCAAGTAAAAATATACATATTTAAAACAAAAGATGTGGTATAGTATCTTAAACAAAATATAGAATTTTGTTTCCACAATAGTTTTCATTAAACTTTTGTCTGTCCACAAATTGAATTCTCGAGCGATTCCAGATTCATTCATGTGTTCGCAAAAAAAACAAAGATACAAGTAATTGTGCAAACGTAATAACAAACAAAATTAGAATAAACAATTTACTGTCCTACATTAACTAGAAAATGTGATACGTTCTATCTACGTCAATGAATTAGATGAATAGATGGCACAAGTGTCTCCGAGCGGTGGACAAATGTACAGTAATGGCTTTCTAACGGGTTTCACCCTCATGGGGCGATCATTACCATTTCCTGTCACTGTTGTTCTGGCTATTGCAAGACAGTCTGCTTTGCTGCTGATTTATTCACTAGACGAATGAGACAATACAACGTAGCGCTGAGCTGAAAAAGAGGCTGTATCGACTATTCTCGGGATTAAGGAAATCGAACTTGCTGGTCAAGATTGCATGGAAAGGAAAAGCGCGCGATATTGCGAGCGAGCCACATGTCCCTGAAGATATTTAACAGAATAATCATCATCAATATAAGCTGTTAAAGCTAAGTATGATTTACTACGTGTTATCATTATGTTCACGATTGAAATATTATACATACACATTCTACAGCCAAAACCATTCTATTAATAACTCCGTAAAAAAAGTCCGCAACATGAATCAAGTTTCCTCAAATAAAATTCCTTCCATGATTTATAAAACGTAACATTCCAAACGTTAAATTGTTACTACCCGCCAAAAGTAGCCATTAATCTTTTCACTATAATATCTAGCAGCGTTCACTACGGGATGAAGCTTTCAGCTAAATTTTATTTCCATGGCTGTACCCTTCACGCATTCGTGAATTATTCATGGTGGATTTCCGCACTTAAAACAGCAATCTGTCGCCGAAGCTCATAAAATGACTGCGGTTTGTGTCGGTACAAAAACGAACTACGTACGTATAAAATAAACACAGATTCGTTGCAATGGTTAACGGTTCGCCGGTCTTGTATTGACAGAGGGTTTTACCGTTTATTTGCCCGTCCCCCATTCATACGGCCGGTGGCTGTCCATTAGACAAATAGATTAGCTTTAGTACTCTGACATATGTGTTGTGTGTTGCGTTATCACGGCGGACACAGCTGTCGAACAAACAAGCTCGGGTTTTCCAATTTTGTAAAATCCCTCTCTTCTAGGTTACGTATTTACCTATTATTAAAATCATAGATGAGACTTCAATCTATGAATCACATCACATTTCCCACTCTTTGTTTCCCTAAGTCCCGTGGGAACTAAGAGGTTGTTTATTACGGAACCAGCAACCGTAAGCATCTGCATTTGAAAAAAGCGCTTTAATAAAAGGAAAATGATATATCTGTTTACGAGATAGTTTTCTCTACAATGTTATGAACGCTAGAGAAGCTCGTTGCTTTCATTTGAATTTGTGCAGGAGGCACTCGCCACTGAACCTGCACCCGCCCCAGGTACAAGCCGTGCGCGCAAACGATGGTCAGAAGATATGAACAAATTCATCTGGCGCACGTACCTAATCGCCACTAAACTAAATACCAGTAAAATATACCTTCAACACCTACACACTGAGTTTTCAAAACAGTTTCCAGAAATGCAAGCATCTAGACAGAGACTAGGTGACCAGTGTAGAGCTATACAAAGAAACAAATTACTCTCACAAGAAATATTAGACCAAATTTCGAACGAAGTAAAAACATATCTCCAACAAACACACTCAGACCCTAGCACACAATCACACATTAACACTAACCCAGCAAGTGGGCAGAGACGTAGATGGACTATAGAACAAAACGAATGCATTATCAGAAACTACTACAAAATAACTGAAATAGAACAAAACAGATCAGCCTACCGACCACCTCTTCACCAAGCAGTTTTAGCAGAACACCCAGAACTAAATGGGGTAACAGAACAAAGAATTTCAGATCAACTTCGCGTAATATTAAATAACAAAATGATATCAGAACAGAGACTTGAAGAAATACGAAACGAAGTATCTAATAGAATTGCCATGCGTAATACTGTCAACTCACCTTTATCCACACAACCTATACAAGTAATTCAAGAAAATACCCAAGAAACACAAATCCAACCGAGCTCACAAACACTGAATCAGCCATCACTCAGTCATTCGCAATCACTCTCTCGTCTCACACAACCGGAATCAGAATTTCATCAAAATCAAACAAATGACACTAATGACATGGAAAAAATCAACGACCAATTCAAAATCGCCTTAGATAAGTTCTGTAACACAAACCCTACCGACCGACCTTATATACCTAAACAAAAAACCTCTAAAAAGTTAGCTTCAATTGTAAATTATATTAATACGAAAATCTTACCCGAGCTTATCACACCAGAACATAGCTTTGAAAGCATACATACTTATATTTACTGTGCAGCCTACACAGCCGCTATCTGTAATGGCGCTAAAATTAGGGATTCGTCTACACTACCCAACACAACACAACACAAAATACCTAAATGGCAGAAGAGACTTCAAAATAAAATACATAACCTAAGGAGAGATATTGGCAGAATGACGGAATACGTAAGAGGCTGTAGGAGTAATAGGCTAATCACACTAATAGAAACTATCAAAAATAAACACAGAATACACTCACAACACGAAGAACCTAATTTGAGCAACGAAGAATTCCTAGATACACTTAAACAAAAACTAAATGCGGCTTCCAGTAGATTAAATAGATATTTGACTTGTACACTAAGAAAACAACAAAATTTTCGGTTTGCCAACAACGAAAAACAGTTTTACAGAACTTTGACATCGAACACACAACGCGTCACAAATAGAGACACACGAGAGACAACAGCACCAAGCGCGGATGAATTACATAGGTTTTGGTCAGCGATCTGGTCAGAGCCAGTAAGACACAATTCAGAAGCTGAATGGCTGCAGGCAGATGCTGATATAATTGATTCAATAACACCAATGCAATTTGAATACATACCAGTTGATGTGTTTATAAGAGTACTAAATAAAGCCCACAATTGGAAGGCACCTGGTAGTGATCAAATTCATAATTACTGGTACAAGAAACTGACAACAACACACCCTCTACTTCACAACCATATTAACAATTTCATACAGACACCAAACTCCATGCCACATTTCATTACACAAGGCCTTACATACATGATCCCGAAAGACGACAACGACTATCGTAACCCGACAAAATATCGTCCAATAACCTGCTTGCAAACCATTTACAAAATACTTACAGGATGTTTAGCTGAACTATTACACGACCACATCACTAAAAACAATAATATCCTAGCTGAGGAACAAAAGGGTTGCCGTAAACGTAGCCAGGGCTGCAAAGAACAGCTTATTATAGACTCCGTAGCAATGAAATCAGCCATTAGCAATAAGAAAAACATTAATACTATGTACATCGATTATAGGAAAGCTTTTGATTCGGTCCCACACAGCTGGCTTTTAAATATTCTTCAAAGGTACAAGGTACACCCACAAGTAATAGAATTTCTAGAAAAATCGATGCAGCACTGGTCCACCATATTAAAAACAATAGGACACTCGAATACTGTAACATCCGAAATTCCAATACGAAGGGGCATTTTCCAAGGAGATGCTCTTAGCCCTCTATGGTTTTGCCTTGCGCTGAATCCACTCTCACATATTCTAAATAAATCACAACTCGGCTACACCATCAAAACAGAACATAAACACACAATCCTTACACACCTCATGTACATGGATGACATAAAACTACTCAGTGACACTACACAATCATTACATCGTCTGGCAGACATAACACAAACCTTCTCTAACGATATCCATATGGAGTTCGGAATAGACAAATGTAAGACCTTCTCTATAAATAATGGCAAAATTACTCAGAACAGTTATACATTAGACTCAGGAAATGTAATTGAACCTCTAGAACCAAACGCCGCGTACAAATATTTAGGCTTCCAACAAGCGAAGCAAATCAATCAGAAGGAGACTAAAGAAACCCTAAAGAAGAAATTTAAACACCGCCTTAATATTCTATTTCGATCTCAGTTAAATTCCCTCAACACCTCTAAAGCCATCAACAGTTATGCTATCCCCGTGCTTACATATTCGTTTGGTATAATAAACTGGTCCCAAGGCGACCTGCTTAACCTTCAACGCCTTATAAACACTACTCTCACAGTTCATCGTAAACATCACCCAAGATCCTGCGTACAACGAATGACTCTCTCTAGACGTGATGGTGGACGAGGAATAATAGACGTAGTCAACCTGCATAATAAACAAATAACGAATTTAAGACAGTATTTTTACCAACATGCACAACACTCTACACTTCATGAACTCATAACACTAGCTGACAATCGCCTTACACCACTAAACCTAGCTGACCGGAACCTGCAAAAAAATGAAAAAATTGTTGATAACAAGGAAAAGATCGCCACATGGAAGCAGAAGTCCCTGCATGGACGGCACTACCACGATCTGCAGCAACCACATGTCGACAAGAATGCGTCGAACGCCTGGCTGCAGCGTGGAGAGCTGTTCCCAGAGACGGAGGCCTTCATGATGGCGATCCAAGACCAAGTTATTGACACCAGAAATTATCAAAAATACATTATACGCATCCCGAACCTTCCTACTGACACATGCCGACATTGCCACTCCAGCTCAGAAACAATACAACATATAACGTCTGCCTGCAGAGCTCTCGCGCAAACTGATTATAAGCATCGGCATGACCAGGTAGCGTCCATCGTACACCAACACCTTGCACATAAATTTAATTTTATACAAAAGAAAACCGCATACTATAGATACAAACCAGACACAATATTAGAAAACAGCAGCCACCGCATTTATTGGGATAGGACCATTATCACCGACAAGACTATACATTTCAATAGACCAGACATTACACTATTTGATAAAACCAACAAAACTGCATATTTAATTGACATTGCCATCCCGAATACCCATAATATTCAATCCACAATAGCCGATAAATTAACCAAATATCAAGACTTAGCCATTGAACTTAAACGTCAGTGGCAAGCACAAACCATACACATAGTTCCAATAGTAATATCTTCCACAGGTATAATCCCCAAAAGCTTGCAACGCAGTCTTGAAATCCTGCAGATCCCGCTGTACACATCACACATCATCCAGAAAGCTGTTATATTGAACACCTGCCGCATCACTAGAAAATTCTTGACAACAACATCTGTATCGTCTACATACTCCATTACATAACCCACCAATCACGCTTGGCTACGGCCCGTGTGGTTGGAGTTTCATACCCCTCAATGGGAGACAAAAAAGTATATAACTTAAATAATAATAATAATAAATCATTTATTTGCTTTTTAAACATGGTATTTTTGGTGTTACATAACATATAAAGGTACAAGCATGTTTAGCTATGTTATAGCATGCAAAAATTTCAAACTTAAAACTAACTCTATCATATAAATAACCTATCTGAGATCAAAATTTCTTTCAAGAAATTCACTAACACTATAAAAGCTACATTTGACTAGCCATTCATGTAGTTGTGCCTTCAGAGCTCTTACATTTAATAATTTTAGACGCCTGGGAATTTTATTATAAATACGTACACACATTGCAAGGCAGTTTTTATTATACTTTGTGAGTCTAGGCAGGTCATCAAGAACTAGCGTGTATGGATCACGTCTGCTCCGCTGTAAAACCTCATTTGCTGACTTAAACAATTTTTTGTTTTTTGTTACAAACATACAAATTTCATAGATATAAAGTGATGGCAGTGGTAACAAACCAAGTTTTTTAAATACTGGTCGACATGAGTCGTCAGGTTGCATCCCCCAGATTGATCTTATGCACTTTTTTTGTGCAATAAATGCACGATTCATGTCGGTGCTATTACCCCACACGATAAGTCCATAGCGCAGCAATGATTCAACGTAAGCATGATAAGACATGATTGCCGTTTTGATGTTTGTTACACGTTTCACTATTTTTAAAGCGTATACAAATTTATTGATTTTGGTACTTAGATTATCTACGTGTTCTTTCCAGTTTATATTGTTATCTATTATAACGCCTAAGAATCGCGTATGTGTAACTTCTTTGATGCTAGGTATGTTAAGATTGATGTTATTTTGTAATTGTTACATTGGTTAAATTGAATGAAGACAGATTTCTCTAAGTTTATTTTCAAGCAGTTTATATTTAGCCAAGTTAGTAATGAGTCTATTGTATTATTAATTTCAACCTCATGGTCTTTCACAGTATGACATGTTTTGTTGGACGTTACTATTATAGATATATCATCAGCAAATAATGTGCACTTATGTATAGTTATTTTAATGATATCATTTACGTAAATTAAGAATAGCACGGGGCCAAGCACACTTCCTTGTGGGACGCCATATTTGTTTAGATTATAGTTTGAACGGTATGAAGCCATGTCTTTATTTTTATTAATTTTGTTTATAACGACGCTTTGTTGCCTATCACTTAAATATGACGATATCCACTGGTGCGCAGGGCCTCTAACTCCGATAGAATCTAATTTTTTTAGTAGTAATTCGTGTGAGACTAGATCAAAAGCTTTTGATAAATCGAAGAAAAGACCAGTAGTGAGATAATTGTTATTAACATTAGAGAGTATGGTTTTCATGAGTGTAAATATGGCTAAAGATGTAGATTTGTTTTTTTGAAATCCGAACTGTTCTTCAGCAATAATTTTAAATTTACTGCAATAATCAATTAACCTCTTATGCATACATTTTTCGAAAACTTTCGATAAGATGGGTATAAGAGTTATTGGGCGATAATTATTAACATCAAATTTGTCCCCTTTTTTAAATATCGGTTTTATTATAGAGAGTTTTAATCTGTCGGGGAATATGCCCATTGAAAATGACATATTGATTAGGTACGTTAATATTTCACATAATTCATCACAGCAAGCTTTTATGATTTTAGTATTAATTTCATCGTAACCCTCTGAGTGAGTATTGTTTAAGGTCATTATTTCCAGCCGCACTTCACTGGGTAACATAGGTTTTAGGAACATCGAGTTTGGATGTCTACTTGGAATATGATGTTGTTTGTTCGTCGGTGCTTTTATCTGTGGTAAGTTGGTGTAGTGATCATTAAATACAGAGGCTATTTCGACGGGGTCCTTAATGTCTTTACCATTTGACTTTATCGTTTCTATGTTGTTTTTAGAGGGTAATTTATTAATTTCGCTTTTAATAACTGACCAAGTTGCTATGCATTTATTATCGTGATTGTTGATATATTTTATATTTACGTTCTTTTTTGACAAACTTATACACTTTTTTAGTAGACCAGAGTAACTATTATATTTATTTCTATTACTAGTATTTTTATTTTTATAATACTGGTATCGTAGTTTGCGTTTAGTTTTGCAACTTTGTTTTAGTCCTCTGCTTATCCATTTTTGTGTTTTATTATTATTATTCACCTTAACTCTCGTTTTCGGAAAGCAGAGATTATAAAGCAGGCAGAGCCAATCATGGAACTCATTAAATGCGGCATTTAGTTCAGTATTCAGATAAACATCGGACCATGACATGTTCTGCAAGTGAGCCTTAAATTTACGAACGTATTCTATATTAAAGTCTCTTTTGTAAATATAATATTTTTCAGAGTTTTGCGAGGCTGGTTTAATAGGAAAGGTTAACATTTGTGCAGTATCGTGATCAGACAGATGAAGAGGTAGGACAGTAGCATTTGCATTAGTAATATTGCTTAATATATGATCGATACAAGACAATTTTCGGGTTGGGACATTGATGTGGATTTTAAAGTTATAGTTATTTGCCAAATCTTGCAATTCATTTGTTACATTCCCTTTTCTTAGTGTGTTGATATTAAAGTCGCCGGTTATCACAATGTTCGTTTTAGATTTGTATTTATTTGATATGTTATGCAAAAGGTTACCTAATTTGATTAAGAATTGATGTGGATCAGATTGGGGTGTTCTGTATACACATATTATTATAATTTTGTTAGAACATATTAATTCTATACCGCAGACTTCGAATACATTTTGAGCAGCGTAGTTATTTAAAAATGTCAACTCTTTATAATTTAGTCCCTTTTTTACGAATATGCAAGTGCCACCTCTTTGCTTTTCTCTCGAATAATTAGAAACCATAGTGTAATTATGTATTTTAGCGTAGTGCTCATTTCCTTTTTTTATAAATGTTTCTGATAGGCAAATTACATCTGGATCATTATTTAATTTCTTTAATTCTTCTATTGTTATTTCTAATAATTCTTTTTTGGACAAGATACTCGCTATATTTTGGTGTAGTATTTTAAAGTTGTGTATATTTTCGTTATTTTTAGGCACGAAAAAACGATTGATTTTTATTCTTGTTTAAGACGGGGAAGTAATAGGGTATGGTCCCTTTTGAAGCCTTTACGTCGGTTTGCATATTTACGCAGCGTTCATCGTGACTACTTTCTTTTAAGCATGTAAAGTAATAAGGAATTGTCCCTTTCTTGGGCTCATTTACACTGGTGTTTGTATTGGAACTTGATTTGTTACGCACTAACCATTTCCGAATAGCGCTAGGGTTCAAGTATTTATCATTATAGTCACAACAATCAATAGCATAATTTATTGACTCACATATTTCGAAGTGCTTATTGCGCTTTTTGTTTAAGAAATAGCATTTTTCATATTTTTTACAAAGGTTTTCTATAGAGTAATTCAATTTATTTACATTTATATTTACATTATTTAAGACATTCAGTACAATCACACAGTTATTTTAAACTTATCCAATATTATTTCTAACTGAGATAAGATTAGTGTCGGATTATGGTCGTTTTCCCCTACACATATAATTAATTTGTCATCAGATGAGAATTCGCTATTTCTACAGTTGACTAGAATTTCTCTGGTCGGAGCATTCGGTTTCGTTTCAGCGACGACTCTGTACCTCTCATACTGTGTGTTGGCACGCGAGCGTGATATGGCTGCTGCTAGTCCGACGCACCGCTGGGAGCCGTAGATAACTATCTTCTTTTCGTTAGTTGGTTTAAGCCACCTTGTAGAATTAGGCATAGTGTTCAGTCCCGTATTTTGTGTAGCTTTTAGAGACTCATTCTTATTTATGTGGTGACTATGCCGCATAAGTTCTTCAATGCGACCAGTGAGTTTTGAGATCTCTTGTTCTGCGACCTGTAGTTGTTGTTGTAGTGTGTCAATTTCCCGTTTCAACAATGTTATATTCCCGTAGTCATTATTGTTATAGGGACCGTCTGGAGTTGCTGAGGTTTGTGCAGTGGACATGTTGTTCTGTTGTGTAAGGGAACAGTTCAACTTCTGTTTGTTATGGCTTATGACAGATTCCAGTCTTTGGTTTTCTACAGTTAACTTTTTTATTTGTTCCCGTAGGTCACTGTTTTCTGATAGCAGATTTCCCAGTTTATTTTCTGTACTTTCAAGTTTAAGTGTAAGTTGAGTTATTGTGCACTTCATTTCTGAGGTAGATACTAGGTCAGTTATTGTTTTATCAACACTTCTAGATATCTTGGGGGTACTGTATGATTCATCAGAAGTCTCGCATTCTGTGAGTATGTGTGAGTCAAATAGCATAGTGCTGTGTTGTACTGGCGATTGGTGTAGCGTTTCATCATTTACATTTTCATTTATGTTGGCAGCTAGTTGTATCGGAGACACTGGTTTAATGAGTGGTTGCTTTTTCCGTAAGGTAATGTTAGACTGTACATTGTCGTCTGCATATTTCTTATTTTTTATACACAACTTACACCTCCATTTCTTTTTAGCTTCTGCGTCCTTAAGACGATATGTTGCTTCGGGATAGCCGTCGCAGTCTAACTCGTATCTATTATTGCAGGCAGAGCATAGAGCGGTATTTTTTACATAGACCATTTTTTTACATTTGTGACAAGGTACCAGTGGCGCCATCTTACGGACACTGTTGTTATTTTTTGTCAAATTTAAGGACATAGTAGTAATAATAACTTACAAATATTATTTGAAAAATGTTGCTCTTAACGAAAAGCGAATGCACGTAGCGGGATTTGAACTCACGGACATTCGTGGATTTGTTGAACGGCAAAAGTAGGTCTCCTTTGCACGGGGCTACCGGTACATATTATTCGATGTCGAATTTAGTGTATGCTTTCTGGTTATTAGATGTTTATACAAACAAACAATCCGTTATGGCAATTTAAATTCAAATCACTTTTTGGCGTCACTTTTTTTAAAAACTTTGTTGTTATTTTTTAAAATGTTAATGTTTTTGCACTAAACTTACTTTAATGTTTATAACGTTTATAGAATACGGTATTTTATGTTTTTACACTTTGTTTTCTTATGAATTTAGTTACTTTATGCACTGTTTTTCTAATTACACTCAGAGTTATTGTTTTTCTTAATTATTTACACTGTATCTTAATAAGCACTGTTTCACTATATTGTCTCGTATTAACTACTATATGTGTCACATACTAGTTAAGTTTCATACACTTTAATTCACTATTAATATTTTTAAAGATTTTTTATTACGGAGCACTTTTATTTTGCGTGAGGCCCAGCGCAGCGCCCTCTCGCGAATAGATTCTAATGAATTTGAATATTTCATTCAAAACTAAAACTTCAGCGATTCTATATTACAACTAGCTGTTGCCCGCAACTTCGTCTGCGTGGGCAATATAGAATTGTCAAAATACTACTTATCCCGTAGGTGCATTCTTTCACGTGACAGTATAATTAGGATTAGCACTTAGCAGTCGCATAGATTCATTGATCAAGGTTCAAAATCGTATTTAAGCGAACGTCATCATAAAATTCTGATTCGTCATCAGGACTTCTTCATAAAATCTAAGAAGATGTATACAAACTTTCATCCCCTATTTTATCCCCTTAGGGATGGAATTTATCAAAATCCTTTCTTAAGGGTTGCCTACGCCATAGTAGCTTTATGCATGCAAAGTCTCAGTCCGATCGGTTTAAAATTAACAAAGTTTCATACAAACTTTCATCCCCTATTTTATCCCCTTGGGGGTAGAATTGATCAAAATCCTTTCTTAGCGGATGCCTACGTCATAACATCTACCTGCATGCCAAATTTCAGCCCGATCCGTCCAGAGGTTTCAGCTGTGCGTTGATAGATCACTATGTCAGTCAGTCAGTCAGTCAGTCACCTTTGAGTTTTATATATTTAGATGGTGGCTATACGAAGTTATTTCTTTTGTTCCAAACTTGTATTTTCTCAATCAGAATAAATCGGTCAAAATTATACGGTCTCGAAATTAAGGCAGAACTAATCAATCTTTTATTTTTTTAATTAAATCTTATTTGGTTGGATATTCTTTTGTTTTCAATAAGTACCTACTTTGCTATACCTGCTACATAGTGAAAATGCTACAAGACTAGTACCTATAGAATTTTTAGTTTTTGTAGTAAAGATAGAATATAAAGACTCTATCAAAACACTCTACTACTATTATCACCCTTACGCAAAACAAAACACAAACGGCCATCATTAAAATTTGTAAATATTCCACACTGCGACCATAATTCATCTGTGATTTAATTAACTTTGTTCAGATGGGTTTTAATTAAAGTATTAAAATTATACTTTGAAATTTTTGATAGAACATTAACGTCCTTATCTATTGCTGTATTTTCAGCTTCGGGGGAATGCGATTACTTTGAGTATAAACGAGGATTTTTTATTATTTATGGCTCGAAATAAATATAAAAAATATGATTGCTGTAAATGCATGATGTACGTTTTCTGGTACTCGGTATCTCTTTTAATGGAAAAGGGAAAGGGAACGCTTTATATGATTTCTTAAATTTGAATAGTCTTAAATGTTGCCTCGGAATACATCTCCGCTCTTTCGTTTGGGTTTAAAAGGAGTTTCGAGTAATGGAGCGTATTTCTGTTATGACTAATGTTGTTGTGAATAAATAAAACAACCTTTACTTCAACGAAAAGGTTGAATACCTTTTATTTAAGTTTTTTTTTTGTTTTAAATACATGCAATAAGAGCATGTGAAAAATCAGTATCTATTACCCCGTCCCTGAAACGCATAATTTTACTCATGGAGGGCTGATCCATTTTTAAATCCAAATTATCATTTTTTTTTTATAATTTTTACCAAAAAATAATTTAACAATAATGAACTTAAATCCCATAACATAAAGCTGTCATAAGTCAAACAAACCTTAGTTCTTTGTTCCCTCCGAGGTTCGCAAGCTGAGGGCGCTCAGGCTCGACCCCGATACCCAACACTTTCTTTTATCCTCCACCTCGGGTAACTCGCCTCAAACAGGGATATCCTGTATCTACTTTTAAGTCGATAGGCTTGAAACAGAATAGCGATCACTGATTTTTTAAGGAAAATCGCCAGTGTTTTGATTTGGATTTGAATTTCCGGATTTTTCGATCAAAAGAGGAAGATTCTAATACGACGGCACATGAAATGCATGCATGTTTCACAAATCCAATTACATGAGCTAAGCAATGTAATCTTAGCGTGTCTACGCGCAGACCGAAATCAATGATTTGTCCGCGGAGAATAAGAAAAAAATGTATAAAACAAATTGGCTGGGACTATGGGAGAGCGCGAAATGACGACATTTGCTGCGGGTCCATTTAGCGAGATGGTTTTATTATGAAAATCGGTCCGCGAGGGACCACGACCGGCGCCCATGTACCTCCCGCCCTTCAGCAACTAAGCCTTCACAAGATAGGTTTGGAATCAAAAACTTTGATTGTCAATTATTGTTGCAGATTGAACATTTGCAATACAGCACTATGAATTCAAATTCTGAATAATTTATTCAATGCGTTGTAAGAATAAAAAGAATAAATTAAGAAAAAAATAAAAGGTCGCCGGAAGACGCTGGATGCAGGTCGCTTCCAACAGGTATCTGTGGAGATCAAAGGGGGAGGCCTATGTTCAGCAGTGGACGTCCTATGGCTGAGATGATGATGATGATGATGATGTTGTAAGAATGGGTTTTAAAATTAAGCTATGCCTGTCTGAGTTTACCAACGCATGATATAAAGGTATTATATCATGTTTGCATAATAAATCATAGTTACGTTTCAGTCTATTTTATTTTCAGAACTGGTATTCGTAAGTGCATGTTTGTGTCCAATGTTGCTTTATGTGACATCTAAACAACGCGTGTAAATGTAGATCATTTTAATTACATGTATATTTGTGGTAATTATCTATCTGTTCTGTCTATATGTGGAAAATTGAAACACTGAATAATTGGATTGTTTGATTGTGTTACTAATAGAATCCCCCTCTTTTGGCCTTCTTTTACCCACGTTTAAGAGGATGGGGATTGCGCAAGCATGTGTTGGCTAAATTGGGACCACCACCGAAAGTGCAGTGTCATAATCTGTTATACCGAATAATTCTGTTTTCCACATTAATTAAACCTTCACCACGAAATATTTGAATATACAGATACAGTAAGTATATTTACACTGAATTAGTTCTACGTATGTTAATAATTCCAGATTGGGCGTCGAAAATTAATTAATCAGAGTAATCCTGACTTGCAGTTTAAGTACTAGGCTGTATTTAATCAACAATGTCAAACAAGTTCTTTTTAATTAATTTCATAACGCGTTGTAACGAAACATGCCGTGCTAATGTCGAGAAAGAGGTTAATTAAGTGAAAAAAGTTATTTTATGTACTACAGTGGCCAAGTTGAAGCTCGTACTTGTTGTAAAGCACCTAAGCTCGGGATATTATTTAGATCTTAAGTGAGTTTCTTTATTTATAAGTTTTCTTTTATGTTATTTTTCAAGTTTTTTAAATTACCTTGAGGCACACAGCAGGACCAGGGTGTACTCTTTGATCTTTTCAATTTAAAACTCTGATTTTTTAGAAGAAATGAACAGATTCATCGCCTTTGTTTTGTAAACACCATTAAAATATGTACATAAGCTACTTAGCTTGAATGTATTTAACCGTGTTTATTAATTTTTATCCTGCATATCCCATGGGACCGAGCCTAATCCTAGAGGAGATTACACATTTCAATAATTAACAGTTACGACAGTGCATCTTTTAATAAAATGTTATCAACTATCCTAGTTCTAGATTTTGTACTATCAAACATACAGAGCAATACGCCACCGAGTGAGATCTAAGCAGGCTTTTATGAACAGGCACCGTTAAATATTCAGAAGCTTCAAAGCCCCTGAATTTCTCCTCTAGCCTAAACTTATAGCTTGACCTACTTTTCAAGAATTCTAGGCTCAATTTTTAAATTTTTTGCGAAGGTTTTACCGGCCGTCTTAACAGCACTCTTATAATTAAAAAGCCGTTCAAAAATGGAATAGTGAGACAACATTTTAGGGAATTAACGAAGATGAAATTCAGTATTTTATACCTCCAAAAAATATAAGATAATTTTAGCTAATGGAAAGATGATTAGTAATAATAATTCAGCAAGAGGTCAATCAGGTTCAAATGCGTAATTAATTGTGTTTTAAATAGAACAATGCACTTTATTATGCGAATTTATATAATACTAGCTTTCGCCCGCGGTTTCACCCGCGTCCCGTAGCCGGACTGTGACAAAAACTACCCTAAAACCTTCTCCCGGGTCTAAGTTACCTCCCCTCTAATTTTCAGCCAAATCGGTCAAGCCGTTTTCATGTTATGTCGTGACAACGGAAAGCGGGTTTCATTTTTATATATATAGATGAACTACGAGGCTTAACACGTTTATTAGATAAAATTGGCAAAAAGAAGAAACTTCCTTATGACAAACATAGCCATAAATACACCTGTAACTATACGGAACCTACGTCTGAAAGAGCTCGTAAATCGAGACTATCATTACTTGTCAAGTTTAAACTCTCTTATGGCTAGTTATCTGCCAGTAATTATAAAATACGACCGTTGTAAACCATTGCTTGCTATTCCCATGGAAGCTCGAACTTTTTTGATAATAAACCAGGCATTAGCAAAATCGCAAATAATATATCATACAGCCAAGTATGGTTTTATAGTTAAACTAGTAAAATAAATAGATTCTATATCATAAACATATAAATATCTACACCAATATTACAAAGCTTAAGAGTATGTTTGTTTGTTTGTTTTAACGCGCTAATCTCAGGAACTACTGGTCCGATTTGAAAAATTATTTCAGTGTGAGATAGCCCATTTATCGAGGAAGGCTATAGGCTACTTTTTATCCGGGTTCAAGCAGAGGTTTCCACGGGATGCGGGTGAAACCGCTGGCAGAAGCTAGTTAGCAATATGTCTTAAAAGTAAACCAATACAGATTTTTACGGCAGTGAGAAAACTAATACTTTTATTGGTTAATTTAAATAATTGAAACTCGTACAATAGACTTGGTAAATATATATTTTTTAGTCTCCCGCAATTTTTATTTTAATCTACATATTTACTACTTATTTATACTTTAATCGTTATCATGACCTGCCTAATAATACGTATCAAAAAACAGAACTGCAACTAGTTCACAAGACAGAACAGATTAAGCTGTGAATGTAGCGGGAAAGCGAACGTAACTGTGTGTGGTGGCCCGGCTAAACTCTTTGCATAAATCACTATACCGCATTGGAGCAAGCTAACTTTGTTCATTAATTGCCCACTGAAGCTAGGAATATTGCCAAGATTATACCATACCTATCCTAGATGGACGGGACTTAATTACCTTACTAAGTAACTGCTCCTGTGATATAATTGCTTAAGCACTAGATTTTGTTCTTCTAGGCTCTGATGACATACATATTTTAAACTATATATGTCGTAGCCATATCGTAGAATTGACCACTTCATGAAAAACTCGAGCATTTCATGAAATGGTCGCGTTTCATGAATTGTTCATGTTAATTTGACCAGATCGTTAAATCGTCAACATTTCTCGATTTTGTCATCCATGTCCGGCCTTATGGTAAAATAGGGTATCCATAAAATATTTAATATAAATCCAAAATATTTTGGTTTGGGGGAAACTCGCGTAGACCCATTGGAGTTTAATTTAATGAAATCTGGTAGTTGTGAAATTTTTCACAGCTCAAAATTGTCTGGAGGCCAAAAAACTTAGGTTTTTTTTCAAAACTTCAATTGCAAATATTAAGAGTAAGAACTTGTTCATTGTCCTTTATGTCCGATATACATTATTATGTAAATAAAAAAGGAACTTTAGTAACATTTTAGGAATCTTAAAATAGAACACACGTAGTCTAAAATGACGTGACCTGTAGGTTCACTGCCTAGTTGGTCTAGCAATCGCAAGCGCAGCTGCTGAGCACGAGGTCTCGGGTTCGATTCCCGGATCGGGCCGAAATCGCTTTGTGGGTTTTAGAGGCTTTCATGAAACAGCCCACAGCCTGGAAGTTGGTGATTGTGCATCGGAGAGCACGTAAATGTCGGTCCTACGCCTGATCTCCTTCTGGTCGTGTTGGATTGCCGTCCCATCCATGCCCATGCCGTGTCGGGTTCTGGGAGTTAGGGAGTGCACCTGTGTCTGCGCAAATGCTCGTGTACTATAGGTAATATGTCCTGCGCAGCTGGCTGATCTCCTTAAAATGAGAACAGCCGCCGTGGCCGAAATCGGCCGTGGACGCCATTATAAAGCCTATCTTTTATGTGTCCAACAGTTTTATGAACTTCCTTTAATATCTCAAAATACTTCTCCATTGAATTATACGGATAGTAGGATCGTCGACATTTTTTTTTTTAATATTTTCCATAACGTCATATTTTGACAGTCAGTAATAGTCCATGGAATTGTTTCACGTGGTCACCCTACTGTTCTTGATTTGTTTCATAACCTAATAAATAATAAAACGTTGTTATAATTCTCCAATGTAGAATTATATCAGTTACATAAAAACACGATGCTGTTTGCTAGTATGGATTTTTAAATATACCAAGTAAATGATGATGTTATTCAAAATTTTTCATTGCGAGAATTGTCATTGCAGTCAACGGCCGCCATCTTCAAACATAAACAAAGCACTGGCAGCGCCCCTAGGGGCGCATTTACATAACTATTTTACGATGTGATCAATTAATTTTGACCATTTCATGAAGAAGCCGAGTTTTCAGTTGCACATATCGAGAAACGATTTCTTATCATTGATTTGCCCAAGCCACATCATGATGTGGCCAATAGACAGTGAGACATTTCATGAAACGCGACTATTTCATGAAATGGTCAAATCTTTTCATGAAGTGGTCAAGTCTACGATAAGGCCACCACATATAGATAAAAAATGAACCTAGTGACGAGATTCTAACAAAATTGTTCGGACACGTTTGTTCGCTAACTAAAAAAAATTAACTACGGCTAATATTGTTTCAATGCAGAAAAGCACAGGATTTCTTACAATTATGCCTTACTGCTTACTCATGGTCTGTGAATACCAATCATTTAACTTATAACTTACTTTTAATTAACTAACCGGCGGCTATACTTTTGTTAATTCATATTTTAATGAGAATGTATTTACAATGCTTAGTTTGAGTCTCCATTTTTATCCTGCCCCTAATATTTTGAACCTCAATCCTCTATTATACCATAACAAATATGCAAAAAAAATTGCATATCCATAAATACCATTTTCCATATTTCAATAATTAGGTTCCGCACGTATTTCCCTGACACCTGTCCCCGCAGTGTCGTGTATCTTGTTACGCGTCGGTGTGACGCGCGGCTGTTAGTCGGAGCTCCCCAAGTGTCTCGTTAAAGCTCGACATTCGCGCCGAGACCGATTTTACACCGTCTACTCAATTTACACGCGTCGTCTGTTAATAGGAAAAATGTTGTCTAGTTATGTAAGTAGGTAGCTAGTTTTTGAAGAGTGTTCTTTGAATGAAATGTAGGTTTGTAAGCGATTCAGACTCTCGCTGTGGAGTACAACCAGAGCTATGTTAAACGGGAATGACTGTCGAAAGGAGAAAAACTGTGTTAGCGTAGCCAAAACGCGCAAGTAGGTCACATTTCAAAAGATTCAAGTTTTCTTTTATCATCATCGTGTGGTATCGTATGGGGAGCTTCCACTGAAAAACAAGTTTTACATGCTTTTTATTGAAGTAATGAATGGAATGGAAAAATTCTTTAATGTGTATTATGTCAACAAACATCTATAAGATAGACAAAACTTAATCGTAACAACATCAAGGACGGAGCAATCGCGAACTATTCCTCAAAGTTTACTTAATGTTTTGGTTTGTTTACAAAATCGAAAATCGATGAAGTACAAGGGTATGTCATTATTTCTACTCTTTCAATTGGTGGTTGAACGACAAAGAAGTCTCCTTAGAGATAGGGAAACGATAGCCCTGATTTAAATGGACGAGGGCAGAAGGATCAAAGAAAGTGAAATTTTATTGACATCCGGAAACGTCCGGCCGAACAAACATGTCTCACAGGGTCTTAATGGGGATTTCGGACGGATATAATCTGTGATATGTGTCGTTAATAAATCAGATATCAACACTGTTTGCAATAAAACTTCTGGATGCTTTCTGTTTTGTTCGAGAATTAAAGTGGCCTTATAATGAAAGACCATCTTTTAAATAAAATTATAAAAACCCTATTTTCAAAATGATGCTAGAAATTCGGTTATGAGGCCAGCAAAAAAAAGGTGATCTTAAAAATATTTTAATTAATTTTGAAACTAAAATACAATGTACACGAAAAAGCGGGCTTTATCGAGAGCTTGTCTATAATTACTTAGGACCTATAATTTCATAGACTGCCTGCAATATGAAGCTTTGTCTTACTTAGCTCTAATAGGCTTCTACTTAATTAATTATTGTAGTAGACTTAGGCAGAAATGTTCGTGTAGTATTACCTACACTATTATGACAATCTTTTGTTAGAATAATTAATTAATGATAATACAGAGAGAGTATAGAGTACTTGTGTTTAACTTAGTTTTATAAAAGTGATAGGAGAAGATTGGATTGCCGTTTTTATGTTTGATAGCGGCATCACTACGGGAATCCATTGATCTAAATATGTAAGATTTGAACTGTGTATAAATTCATATTCAATATTCATTTTGATCCTTGTTTTACAAGCAATTTGAAGCAAGTTTCATCTTTGTTCAAGTAGGTAGCTAGGCATATTATTATTTATGGAATGTATGTGTATGTGTCTTCGTTCCCAATGGCAGGCTAGAACTCTTTTGTCCACAACAAAACATTTAATATTTCCTCCAGTAGGGAAGCAATAAAAAAGTTTGCCGTCATCCCGAACGCGCTATCTACAAGCACCTTTACAAAAACTTTGCAAATATAAAACTCAACTCTGAAAGTATAAAATAGTAAAAATGACATCCAGGAATACCTACAGAGACTCGTTTGTTGAATTTAAATAATTTTATACCCTGGTTTATTAAGCAAAGTTTTTCTTTCACTCTTTTCTTTTGCAGGTTAAGCAGACGTTAGCGGCATGACAAATGACAGTGTAATACTGGTCATACTTCAGGTGACATAGTGCCACGTAAAACATTAAATGTGACCTGTCGTAATTAGTTCCACGATGTTGTGTTTACCGTGGTAGAAATGTATGATACGTAGGAAATAGTTGCAATTATAGGATTCTGAGAAATAGGGAAGGGTAGAACATTTTAAAGCTGTCGATAATTTTTGTATTTTAAAAATAATTAAACTTATTCTGCTTCATTAGCAAAATGCATACATTGTGCATAAATGCCTTACTCGTCTCAATCAGCATAAAGTTGAGTGGAATAACAAGTTTTCGCTCTTCAACTGATAAACTCAAACTCTAAAGAATAATTCAACAAACTTAGTTCTTGGGGAAGTTCTATCCGCAGATTTTCCTGTGCACTTTACACGAGCGAAGTTTATTAGATTCTATTTGTTAATAGGATACTTTGTTGTTTCAGTGCTCTCTGCATAGCTTGAAGGAACTATTTAGCGAAGTTGCATGTGTTGTGTGAGAGCAAAGTTCCCAGGTGTCACGTCCACATCGCGCTGAGCTTGGCGGAACTTGCCGAAGTTATCCGAAGTTGTACGAAGTTGCCAACTCCGCCAATCACTCGACGTATCGTCTGATTGATATCTAATAAAATATTATTGCTTGACACTGTTTCTTTGTTTTTCTTGTTCTGATATTGAGGGCGTGTGACGTGCAGGCACGATGGATGGATGGATATTTTTTTATCATTCCGTGTTGTCTTTACGACACGCGTTTGGATTCGGTTACCACTCCCCGATACGATTTGACAGAACATTATTTATGAATCTGGTACGAAACACGTTGCTTCGAGTATTTTAATCCTTTATGATAATATTCAGGCAGTCGCTTCTTGTAAACACTGGTACACAGTTGAATCCGGTTAGACTGGAAGGCGACCCCAACATAGTTGGGAAAAAGGCTCGGAGGATGATGATGATGAAAATATTCAAACAGCTAAAAACAATTCCAACCATTCTCAAACCACGTTAAAACTTATCCAAAAAATAATAACAAAATAAACATACTTACGAACAAGCTCATCTCAAACCAAAACTCCGTTGAGAATAATAAAGCATTGATGTGAACTCGTAAGGAAGCTCTTATACGTACAATAATATATTCTCATACTGTTAACTTTGCAGTTACATAGAACCGTCGTAAGTTCTTGCTAACTAAACCTTTACAATTTAAACTTACACTCAGCCCGTGGTGATTTCAACGACTGCGATGGTAGTGACGTACCTACCGCTCACGCGGATCTTTGTATTTTTTAAACAATTACCTTTTTGTTACCTGCTACTGAGCTATTTTGTCCCATTACTTATGTTCAACTTACGGGATTTTCAATTGCGTTACATCCCTTATTTACCTTAATGCTCAAGAATAACTTCACACATCCCTCTCATATTAGGTTACATCCGCGTTTCTGTCAGGCAATTATGATGCAAATTGTTCGTATCCGCGGCTTCTCCATACAATTTAAACGATCCCAACACTACTTTAAAGCTGAATTTATTACGTAAACTTTCCTTTTCGATTCAGAATTCCTCTTTGTGATATTGCATTCGTCTAACCGCCACTGTTATTATTTTAATGCACCTTTCCTTTGTGGAAATGCATAAGTCTGCAGAGTGTTAAATTGCACCTATGATTAAGTCCGGTTTACTGTGAAATCGTTTGTTTCTTTTATGATAGTAGTTAGTTTAAATGTAGTTTTATTTTAGTACTATTTAGTATTTTAATGTATTCGGTTCTGGCACAATTTTATAACAGTGTTTTTGACATGGTAATTAGAAGTAAGTATGAACTTATTATATTGAAAACATGTTGCGCTGGCGCCAAAAAAATTGGAACGATTAAGGAAGAAAATAATAAAGGTTTATTCTAATTAAATTGCGATGTATTAAATTTTATGACACCGATCGAAAGATACCTGCTTAGTGCACTTCACAGCTCTTAAAAAATTGGTGCAAAATAGTAATGCTTTTACTCCAGTAGGTACTTACTCCACTTGATGCGATGTTATCTAAAGTGCTGCACTTATGTAGTTTTTCAGTCGAGTGGTACGATGAAGTAGCTTTATTGTTAACGATAGATGTACATAAGTAAATCGATACAAAATATGCAACATTATACTTTTCACTGCGGTTCAAACCGCATTCTTGTAAACTTCCATGATTCCACTCAGTACTGAGGTTCAGAAGCCTTAGTATATAAGGTATACTTAAGTTTAATATATCCCTATAGTCTATCGATAGAAAATGTCTTGGGTGTACTACGAACGTGACAACAATTTCCAACCCTAGCTCATGGAAGGCTTTTCTTGGATAATACCTGAAAATTGTATTTATATCATGCACTGTAGGAATAATTGAGAAAGTGATATAACAACTTCAAACAGTAGATTATTTTCACTTTTACAGCAGATCAATCATCATCATCATCATCCTCTTGCCCTTGTCCCAATTTCATTTGGGGTCGGCGCAGCATGTTTTCTTCTTCCATAGCAGATCAAAAAAGTCAGATTTTATTACATACAGCGGAGGACTACCGTAGTTAACAGTGTTTAATTTTGTGGACAAATTAATGATGGCGTTAAATAAGTACTAAGTACCTACCTACATAACATGACAATAGTGTATAGTACACTCTGAGTGAAGTAACTAAAATGTTATTTTTAAAGTTTCTACAGATTTGCATTCTATGTAAAGAGTCAAAGGGAACGCGGTGAAAAAAGGCAACAAAACCTTGCAGCTGGGTGAAAAGCCGTCGCTAATAACATTCCTGTACGGAGATTAGATTTTATTTCAAGTCGTTAACCTTGTTAAAATTTACACGAAAAATGTTCTGCACTCAGTGTGTTGAATTTATTAAAGCGGCTCACAGCACGGCCTGTCCTTTCGCCTGCCTAACCAAACATTTTGTTTTATGCAGAAAGGGCATTCATTACTCCGGATTGAATTACGTCGCTACACAACAATGCTTTGAAGCTGACCAGTTTTTTAGACCGCTCCTGACTACAAAGCAACGTTAAAAAGAGAAAACAACGCCCACCCTCTCTGATTACCTCGAAAGGAATAACGAACGCTCCAAGAAAACATGTTTCCTATTCCTTTGAATAATTTAAAGAAAATACCAACAGTACAGTTCGCATCAACGCAAGGAGCGCGACAAATTGCTATCATATTTTTCAAATGATGATTTACTCGGAATTATCGCTGTAAATTCATAGCGCTTTATTTTCTGAAGTGTTAGGTAAAAGGTTCCGACGGCCAATTTGCACGCGCTATAAAGGTCGATGTAAGTGGGAAGGCGGTGAATTTAACTTTAATAAGTTCGCATTGCGCCTCCTTGCACGCTGGCGAGCGCATGTAATTCCCATTAAAAATACAACAGTCCGATACATATCGAGAATGTAAGTAGGTACGTGTACCACATTCTTGATCGTAAAAGGCTATAGAGCCTGAAAACGATAGCGTAGGTACAGCCGCCGCGAATTTAAAATAAATGAAATGCTATTCAGCCGACAAGATTTTCAAATCTCAAATCTGCCAACAGCCCTATACAATCTTCTTTTCACGATTCTGTGTATAGTATAGGTATCTATATAAAACTATCAATGAGACCTTTTAAATTCACAAAACTTCATATTGAAACTTAAAGATAAGGTGTCCCTCCTACGTTTATAGATCGAAGTTTTTATACGTCTTGTCAGATAAGAAGATTACAAATAACTAAAACAAAATGTAAAATTTTGTGCAACTACAATCATTTAAAATGTCCTTAAGGACTTTTGGTTAAGAAGTAATTTTCTTAAATAGTTAACAGCCACATAAATAAGTAAAGCGTCCACTGCACAATGCACGCCCCACGCCGGCGCCGCAAACATTTACTTTTTTTATTTAACCTTCTTCTACAATGGATTGAAACAGAATTTGCATTCAACGATCGAACGGAATAAAATAAATTGGATCGCTCCAATGGCCGATCTTTACAATAAAATAGATCACAACTAGTTTTTATTAAGTTTTCGTGGAATTTCTTAGAAGAAATATCATGGTAAAATGCAAATGGAAGGGCGATGCATTTGTTACAATGACAGGCTTTTGATTTATTAGTGAAAATCTGTATATTAGCAGTCCATATTTCCCCAAATTGCCAGATTCACTTACGTCCCTAATATTTAATCCATTCATATATTCTCCGTGCAAGCAATACAATCTTTCTTTCTTTTTAAAACCAAAGGTTCACGAACCCTTATGATACAAGCCAGAACATGCTCTGCAGTCTGCAATGCAATCCTGCAAGCACCTCAAGCAAGTTATTCTCAACCACTTCGGTAGTCTGGCGCGTAATTCGTGAACTTTAGATCGACCCAGTATCCGCGAACATTACCTAAGCGATCCCTAGCTTGATTTAGGTCAGGTGTAACACGCCAGGTTTGAAATATTTAACGACCTGACTTAAGTCTTGCAATTTTCAATACATGACGTCATTTGTTTCACGGGTTTGCGTAGATTTGTACTTCATACTGAACAATTCATTTGGCTCAACAATACATTTTGTAAGACAGAATGGTATCTCTGATTTCCTATAGATCTTCAGAAGTCTCTATTTTATGTAATTAAATAAAATGACGATCTCTTCCACAATAATACGAGCATACTAAAGTGATTCTGCCTACCGTGTGTGACGCTATCCCGGTTAACCTCTGTTTGCCAAAGAGCTTAAATACTGTCCGGGGAAGCATAAGGTACCCATATATTTTATTCCAGAACACCAAGTAGCTTCCTAAGGAAGTAAAGAAACCTCAGGCAACATCTCTTCAAAAATAAAAATAAATGGTTAATTACTAGCCCCATTAATAGTCTGAACTTAGGTTTACTTCGTTCGTTAAGTGAGTCGAGCACTCCGGGAAGTGTCAGACATTTTTACGTAAATGGTGCATTAGGAGCTCCGCCATCTTGAAGCTTTGAAATATGACTTTAATTTCGTCTCTTGTGACCAAAACTTCACGTGTATTGCAAGCTCTGACAAGAAAATCTGATATGAGAAATTGAAAAAAGTTCGCGAGAAACATGTTATTTTTCGACGAAGTCAAGATTAGGTTTACGGGTAGAATTCACGTACAATTTTGAATTGTTTGTAAAGTTCATTTTGTACACAAACAATGTCTGAAAACGATACATTTAATTACAAACCTACCAGTAGCTAGTACTTAGTGCTTATTTCTTAACGGTTAAGTTTTATAATATTCGCTACGTGCTTGTACGTGTACCTACCGTTAAACATCATATTATGTGTCTAATACAGATAAATATGTAACACTGTTCACATCCATGATTAAAAAAAAATGCTGAAATCAATACAAGCAGCATCTACATTTCCCGACGCTTTCTGCTCGTTTTCAACCTAAACCTAACTAAAAAATAAACAGGAGTCGTCACAATAGGCGACGAAATGTCTTCTTTCACACCTTCGCCATATTCAATATAATTGACCTCGTTATCATAATTAAAAACCTTGAAGTAAGTAATTTATCAAGCCCAAAATAAATACTTACCGTGTGCCTGCAATCAATCAAACGTACACTTACCTACGATAAAATGTAAAAAAAAAATGTAAAAGACATTATTATTTGAGGCTTTAGGCATCGCTGCCATTGAAATGCTTTTAAAAAAGTACATTGAAAAAGCAATTTGTATAACGTAGATGTACATTGTTCACACACTTATCTGTCAGGGCTAGACTAGATAAACACATTATAAATTCAATGACACAAAGAAATGGATGAATCATTGAAATAAAGAAAGCTTGAACTGTAAATAATTGATGGAGTTTCTTTTGAAACTAAAACATTTAAAATATCTAGATGTTTTCTGTTGTAGCATTGACAGTGTGTATCTACATTATAATACTGGAGCGATAAATTGATAAACAGAGCCGACGACAGAAGTAAGAAAACGGAAGTATTTCAGCAGGAAAATGTGATGCAAGTTAGAAAATGTATAAACAGACTGTATCTGATAGTTGATACAAGCAAGAATTAAGTCGGTAGGCACCTAGCTCGTTGATTCTTATACTCTGGTCAATCTGAAATAGACTGAAGAACGTACCTATACGTACGCAAGTACATAAATACTTAATATTACTTATTCCATATTTCACCAAAATAAAAACAATCACCACATTTCTTTATTACGCCCGTTTTAGGATTTCTCCATCAATAACCATTATGCTGTAGATAATCCTGATATATTTGCAGTGATAATAATATGGCAGTAGTGTTGCAGTCACGTCTCGCTGCACTGCAAAGCGCTTTAATATTGCATCGGAGCCGACACCAGCTTGGACGAACGTCGCGAGAAAATACTCCGCAAATGTGGGTCCTCGGCGGTGTCACTTAATATTACGTTACTCTCAGCGTTAGAAAATAAAGAATTTTGTGTTTTAAAATAATTCGTGTCCACGTGTAGGTAAATATTTAACCATCAACCCATGCACATGCATCATGTACCTAGCGCTCATTTCTGATTTAGTACCAAATATTTCAACTCTTATTTGACTTGATTGGCTTTCGCGATCAATGGCTGTTGATTTTAGTCCCCTACCTTATTTTATGATATGTGATAATATAGGTTAAAAGATATGTTTAAGAATTTAGTGTCTGTAATTGGGAAGAGAAAAGTAAAAAGCAGTAGTCACGTAACCTCGTAGATCGGTCCAACATGGCGCCAATGTGGAAATGCCATCGACACCTGTTCACTACGCGGAGCACGATGTCACTGCAATAAATGAATGGCTGTGGAGAATTCTAAACTTATACAACTATTTATGAGATACTCTTATATGGAAGATATAAATAACACCACTTTGATAATAAAGAAAAGCGTCTGAAATATTTTTGTAGCTCGATCAGATATCACCTACAGAATATTTCTAGGATGAAACTTATTTTGTGCACTTTTTTCCAAGAAAACTGACAAAAAACAATAAGATTAAAAAAGTGACTTATCACGGACCTTTGACTTAGCCACGAGTAATTCCCCTTTCCTACCTCTTATCTATAGCAATAATAGGTACTTCACCACTCTCTTTAACCTCTAACCTCACTAGATAACACAAAATGTTGCATATTATGTATGTATTATAGATATTATTTAATTAAATAGATTTCAAGCTAATCGTTGACATATTGTTAATAGATGTCAACTGCAAAGGTTAACGCAATTTTCAATGAACTGCGTTTACCCTGTTTTCATTACTGGATTGAAAAGGAAGAGTTATCTATAATTTGTTGCTGTGTAGCAAAACTATAATTCCAAATTTTTATCTGGTTGGATATTTTCCCATTTCCCTAAATATATTAGTCGCGTTGTCGGTCCTGCGCCTGATCTCTCTCCGGCCGTGTCCGATTGCCGTCCCATCGGGCTAGAAGAGTAAAGGAATAGTGAGTGCACCTGTGTCTGCGTAAGTGCTTGAACATATGTCCTGCGCAGTTGGCTAATCTCCTTACAGCCGCTGTAGCCGATAATCGCCTAGGAGGACATCAAATATAGCATATAGCATAGCACGGCTTGACAATTGCACACCCACCCTTCATATGCATGCAGTCGGCTGAACCTCACAGATCAATATTACAAGTTAATCCACGCGTTGCATAAAAACTAGAAACTTAATAAGGTAGAATGTTCGTGACTGGCAACAAAGTGCTATGTAGGTTTTTCTCGTTAGTAGGGTGCAAGTTTGCTTGTTAATCCTAACTAAGTTGTGTTAACTTAGATTATAGCGTGTCGTATCGTCTATTCACATTAATATAAACGGGAGCTGGAAGATAGGATATTAAAAGTTGCATATGGAAGTATAGTTCATTGAGGTGCACACAAGTATATTGTCCGAAATAGTTTTATCAGATAATCCTCTTTTCCCAAATATATAGTTATAATATGTGGATACACAGCGCTTATAAATGGTAAATCGACTATACCACAGATAGTAATTACATTAAGCGTTTGTAGTGCAGACACAAGTTCCATTACAGTAATTGTAGTGACAGGCGACAACTAAACACATCTCTTAGTAAATATTGCTCAGTGTGTTTATATTAGTGCATACGTCGCTTATACTTAAAGTTATTAGTTTAGAAACTTGTACCTAATTCGTTTTGGTATGATTAACTTTTTAAATAATCCTTGTTGCATTTTGAATTGTCTCTGCTTAGCATTTTTAATATGACTACTTTTTCATGTTAAGTATGTAGCCCATAGCAAGAATTAAGGTAGGAAAATATTTTACCTTCTTTCCTATTTGCATGAACGGCTATAAAACTCAGTTAAATACAAATAGGAATTAAGATTTGTACAACACAATAGAGAGAACAGCAGCCACAAAATGAATTCAACTCGATTAAAATTAAGTCTTTGTTGCATAATATTAAACGGTACGCCGCCGCCGGTACCAATTCTAAATAGAAGGGAGGGCTAGAAATTTCCATCGTGAACGCTGCAGCTAAGTATTTTGTCGTAGCGAAAACCACTAACTATGCGGAAATTCTCGCTCCTTTACTAGCGAACACCATTTATACTACAACCACTACCGCCTTAACTTTCATACAATTTTCTAACCATATTCAAAGTCACAATGACGTGTAATTATGTAGATTTTTTTCCTAACGAATAATAATGGAAACAGAATCACGTACTTATGCACGAAATGTAAATTAAGATTCGTACTGAGACTCCGTCACGTTTTCGACAAATTATTCAAAAGGAAATGTACCGGGGCTTTTCATACCCACTTGATGGCTAAGTTAGGTGGGTGTTGTTAATCGCATGATACCTATTTTGCTGCGACGGATATTTTGAACAACAATAATGATGTAATGAAATGAGAAAAGCTCGGTTTTACGTCTTATAGTACCTTTAAGATATGAAGTAGATATCATCATCCTTCGAAAGTGCAGGAGGATGAAGATTAACGTGCATTATGAAAGAGACATACCCCAAAATGATTCAAAGCTAAATGAGCCAATGAAGCTATTTTCAGACCTTTACGTACTTTTCCCGTCGTTGCAATTATGACCTCTCTCGGTAGGTAGGTAAATATTGCACATTTCTGGGGGGAAGTACCCTCGTCGATTGATTTCTCTAGAATAAAATATGGTCTAAAGGTTATTAGGTAATCCTTTTGATGTTTACATAATACAGCAGGCTTTCCAATACACAGAGGACCTAACGTAGCGATATTTAATTGCCTATAATAAGGTGTGAGTAATTACCGTTTCTCAAGCTTGCTGTGACAAAGTCGCTGGATCGAGGCAAGGCAACGTATAACAATTACTTTAATTACAACTCGACTATTGTGTGAATGACTGTATGGCGACAATTTCTCATTTGATTGAAGTGTGTAAGAACCGAGATGATAATGCTCAGTAATTAAGATAAGTTGGTATCTATTGGTATTAATTTGATTCGAGTAGGCTCTTAACTTAAGGTACGTACTTAAATAATCTTGATAAGACTTTTTGGTAAACAAATAGACTGCTGCTTGAAATCAGTAGTTAGAACCAATTTATACTCTTGACATTCATAAGTAAGTGCTTATAAAAGCTTAAATGAAATAAATGATTTGACTTAGACTTTGTCAAGATTAGAGTAGACTAGAGGCTTTTTAACTTTTTAACCGGTTGTAAATTCAAAACCGACCCTGGAACTATAGCTCAATACTTGAATTCCAAATGAATTCTTGAAATCTAAATCTCATCTCTGAAATGTTACCTCAAAGTCATTGTTATCAAGTATATCTGCAAGTTTATGCTATCCCCGCGGAGAGGGTCTTGTCCGTTTAACCCTCATGAATAATTCAATATAACGCGGACCAAGATCTCGACTCGATATCGTAGAACATGACCGTTGTCGTAAAAATCGCTTACGTATCAAATAATATTAAGTACCTACCTACTTATAGGTATCTGTAGTATAAGACACTATCTCTTAGAATCAGCACAATAATTAACATACCTAATAGGTACAATCTTAGGATAATTCCTCTCTCAATGTAATAAGTCACATAAAGAAGTAACTAAAACTAAAGAAGCGGGTAGACGTTGCAGGTATACCTACCGCTTCCAACTGGTCCTTTTGGAAATCAATGGAGGAGGCCTATCTTCAACAGTAGATCTTAGCTTTGATGCTGAACTGAACACAGCTCGAATATAGAGATGATAAGGTACCTATACAAAACTCACTCGTAGGTATTTCTCTGGGTAATATTCTAATCGCTACTTACTCAATATGTTGTAGGTACCTATATAATAACATGTCATATCATCATTCATTTGTATAGGTATACCTTTACAGTTAGAAATACCTCTTAAACACAAATGTTATTATTGCAATGATAAGCATTTTAAGCAGCAGCGTCGTTTACTGAATAGGATTGATTTAACTTAATTTTTGCAAGGCATCTGCAAATCTGCCACTTATGAAGGTCCTTCACTGCCCTTTGAGGACCAAACTATTTGAAATGCTTTCATAATACAAAAAAAAAATAGTACATTGCCCTAAAAATACCACAAAGTGTCGGAATTCGACTCGCTTCAGCTCGATGCTACTTGAGATGGTGTGATTGAAGACTCTCAAGGAACGCCCGTCCTTCGCAACCTCTCCACAAGGGGAAAGTATCAAGACTTTCGTTTGTAACAGTTTAGTATTTCCCTACCTACTTTCCACATATTTATTTCTTCATTGGTCTAGCCTTTTCGAAACTATGTTGAGGTCGGCTTCCAGTCTAACTGAATTCAGCTGAGTACCAGTGTTTTACAAGGAGCGACTGCCTATCTGACCTCCTCAACCCGTTACTCGGTCAACCCAATAAATACCTCTTGGTTAGACTGATGTCAGACATACTGGCTTCCAAAACTCACATACCTACGTAGGTTACCGCTGCAGGATAGATGGTCACGATAGTCAAAAGGACAGGAGTCTGGAGTCAGGAAACTATGGAGGGGCAATTAAAAAATGAACACAGTAATGTTTAGTTACTGAAACTCTTTATTTTTTTAATCTGTTGTTACAGGGTTATATTGACAATTCAGTAAAATGGGATTGCTAAATGGAATTACAAATTGAAATCTAATATGTATTATCAGTATGTCATTTTTGAAATATACCTACAATACGAGCGTCTCCTGGCTCTCAAAGAGCTCCTGGCTCGCACCTTAAAGGTGTTCAACACTTCTGGCAGCCCTAGACAGAGTCTCTACGCTGTCGAAGTGTTGCTGGCTCGTAGGTTCAAGCTGTTCCACACTCCTGGCAGCCCTGGACAGAGTCTCTACGCTGTCGAAGTGTTGCTGGCTCGTGGGCTCAAGCTGTTCCACACTCCTGGCAGCCCTGGACAGAGTCTCTACGCTGTCGAAGTGTTGCTGGCTCGTGGGCTCAAGCTGTTCCACACTCCTGGCAGCCCTGGACAGAGTCTCTACGCTGTCGAAGTGTTGCTGGCTCGTGGGCTCAAGCTGTTCCACACTCCTGGCAGCCCTGGACAGAGTCTCTACGCTGTCGAAGTGTTGCTGGCTCGTTGGCTCAAGCTGTTCCACACTCCTGGCAGCCCTGGACAGAGTCTCTACGCTGTCGAAGTGTTGCTGGCTCGTAGGCTCAAGCTGTTCCACACTCCTGGCAGCCCTGGACAGAGTCTCTACGCTGTCGAAGTGTTGCTGGCTCGTGGGCTCAAGCTGTTCCACACTCCTGGCGATACGTGACAGGGTTTCTTGGCTATCTAATTGTTCCACACTCCTGGCAGCCCTAGACAGAGTCTCTGCGCTGTCCAAGTGTTGTTGGCTCGTATGTTCGAGTTGTTCCACACTCCTGGCGATGCGTGACAGAGTTTCTTGGCTATCTAAGTGCTCCTGGCTCGCAGCTTCTAATTGTTCAACACTCCTGGCAATCCTGGACAAAGTCTCTACGCTGTCGAAGTGTTGTTGGCTCGTGGGTTCAAGCTGTTCCACACTCCTGGCAGCCCTGGACAGAGTCTCTACGCTGTCGAAGTGTTGCTGGCTCGTAGGTTCAAGCTGTTCCACACTCCTGGCAGCCCTAGACAGAGTCTCTACGCTGTCGAAGTGTTGCTGGCTAGTAGGTTCAAGCTGTTCCACACTCCTGGCAGCCCTAGACAGAGTCTCTACGCTGTCGAAGTGTTGCTGGCTCGTGGGTTCGAGTTGTTCCACACTCCTGGCGATACGTGACAGGGTTTCTTGGCTATCTAAGTGTTCCTGGCTCGCAGCTTCTAATTGTTCAACACTCCTGGCAATCCTGGACAAAGTCTCTACGCTGTCCAAGTGTTGTTGGCTCGTATGTTCGAGTTGTTCCACACTCCTGGCGATGCGTGACAGAGTTTCTTGGCTATCTAAGTGCTCCTGGCTCGCAGCTTCTAATTGTTCAACACTCCTGGCAATCCTGGACAAAGTCTCTACGCTGTCCAAGTGTTGTTGGCTCGTATGTTCGAGTTGTTCCACACTCCTGGCGATGCGTGACAGAGTTTCTTGGCTATCTAAGTGCTCCTGGCTCGCAGCTTCTAATTGTTCAACACTCCTGGCAATCCTGGACAAAGTCTCTACGCTGTCCAAGTGTTGTTGGCTCGTGGGTTCGAGTTGATCCACACTCCTGGCGATGCGTGACAGGGTTTCTTGGCTATCTAAGTGCTGGCGAATTCTACTCGAAGACTCGAAGGAAGGATGGCATGTTGTATCCGCTATGCAAGCGAACACAACCGCCACAATAATCGTTAGCTTGAACATAACTTTCACGTTTGGGCACAACGTTCGTAATGATCAATATGTTTGGCTGAACAGGACCTTTATATAGTGCGTCGAGAAGTAACATAATTATGTATAGAAAATTGTTATATGGAGAACGGGGAAAAACTGGCTATCTAGCTGGTTATCAATGAACTGACCCCTTAACTCGTGTGGTATGAATACGTTGATAAAGACTAAAATTAACATGAACATAAACAACTAACTTGTGAGTGGTTCTGTCTTTTCTGTGGAGTAAGTGAGCTATGGAGAGGGCTATGCTCGGTGTTTCTCTACGTGATCGAATCCGAAATGAGGAGTTGAAGTGGCAATGGGCAGGCCATGTTGCTCGCAGAGCAGATGGCCGAGGGTGTCGAAAAGTGCTGGAGTGGAGACCACGGACTAGCAACCGCAGCGTAGCACTTCCATCAACGACGTGGACAGACGAAAGGTCGCCTCCAACAGGTATCTGTGGAGGCCTATGTTGAGCAGTAGACGTCCTATGGCTGAGATGATGATGATGATGATGATGAAGTACGCAACAGGTAAGTGACTGTACCTACCTTTTGCATTTATACATAGGTAGTTCCTAAAAAATATACTCTAAATCTGCTGACATGCCAATAATAAGCTATGTTCGCGCAGTTTTGATAATATTTATGTATTCGTTTTTTTTCTATTAGATCGAAACTTCGAGGGACATTTATTACCTACATCACATAATATGCAAAAATGTTATGTTAAGCATGTACTTGGATATATCTCTCTCTACAAAAGAAGTTGATAAAAGGGCCCCGTAACCAGCCCTTATGTGTCAGTTAACGAGATATTTTTAAACTACCTACTGCCTTATTTTCCCAAGCTTGCGCACCTATTTGCATCTTAGAAGAGCTTCTTCTTCCTGTCCCGTTATCATTTTTATTTGGCATCCGCGCAATATGTTTTCCGCTTCCATTTCTTTCTATTACTCTTCATAATGATTCTGACATTCCCTCCCTTCTTATTTAAATATGTCATCTTCCAGATCCAGATCATCTTCCAGGCAATCCATCTTTTCTTTAGTCTTCCTATATAGACTTTCTTGCATGTGTTTTATTTATCCCTCGTAGTTACATAACTATTCCACAACAACCGCTTGCCTGTCATCTTATTTCTAACTGGCGCTACCTTCAGACTTCTTCTATTCCTCTCATGTAAAGAAAGTCTGAAATATCTTAGAACAGTGTAATGATGTTGATAAAGATAAAGATTATCTAGGTATACGGTATACTTATTTTTACCGTAACCTTTATACCTTTTTTGAAAGCTTAGAAAATGAACAACTTATTTTTGTAGATTTAAGTGTAATATAGTATGCTGCATAACCATCACCCAAATATCTACTGAAACATTGAGCTTTTCGAGAACAGTAACAAATCTAATCACTTTTTACTTATAAAAATTATTGCTGAAACTACGCGTACTCCAATTTTACACACGGAGTTAAAAAACCACCAAAGATCTGTCAATTTCAATTTCTGTCATACTCATGTGTCAACTGTCATAGAAATTGATTTGTTGTGTTGATTTCAGACCGTAGGCTGAAAAAAATCGCTATAGTTCGGCCGTTCAGAGAATGCGTTCCTGACACCTATCAGTTAGTGACGACTAGTGATGGGCACAACATAACACTGAGTTCGTTACCGTTCCTTCAAAATGAACCGCCGCATTATTTTAAGATTATTTTCGTATTAAATTGGCGGAATCATTTGTTTCATATTTTAGTTATTTAAGTGGAAACCAAAAAAAGGTAATATTCATATAATAAAATTGTTTTATTTATTCTTTGTTACAAGTACATTGAATTGAATGTGCGTACAGAATATTAATCAGACTCCGATTTGCTTGAGGAAGTGGTGTCTTCATCATCATCTTCGCCTACATGTATAATTATATTATTATCAATAACAGAATCAATCCTGATATCTCGGTTAAACGAAAGCCGGGTAATCAAATAAAAACAGATCGAAAACACTTGAAAAACGTGGTCTATGCGCACGAAACGACAACAGACGACTGTTTTAGCGTCACAAAATGGCGGCCCATAACGCCATTTGGGGTTACCATTTTTAATCTAAGTATAAAAATGCGGTTTGGTCATAGTTTTATTTTTATATTTCATAAAAGTTATAATTAAATCTTATAGTCCATTATTTTCCAATTCTT
Organism: Helicoverpa armigera; assembly: GCF_030705265.1. Classification (NCBI taxonomy): domain Eukaryota; kingdom Metazoa; phylum Arthropoda; class Insecta; order Lepidoptera; family Noctuidae; genus Helicoverpa; species Helicoverpa armigera. The sequence continues at coordinate 8,144,587 of NC_087128.1, forward strand.
AAAAAGAAAAACAAAACGTATTATTTTATATTATAACTGTATAAGAACAGATTACGATACTTGCCTGTTATTTTTAGCACAGCACTACAAAATATAAACCGCTGACATAACCTTGTAATAGCGCAGTATAGATTTAGAAAAATATTGTTTACCAAGTTATTTGACACTCAGTTTGGACCAAAATTATAACATTCATTGATTATTGATATAATAATGTTGTTTTAAATTTATTTCATCAATTGTTAAAACGGTAAACAATCAGCAAAAAATTTTTATCGTAACTGCAACGCCATTACAAAGTTACGTCGTCAGTTCAATCGCGATGTGTCAGGAATGCATTCTCTGAACGGCCGAACTATAAATACAAATAAAAATGTTCAGAAACTAAATATAAATGTAATATTTACCTTCTCCGTTACTGTAAAAAATACATTATTATCATGGGGGACGCACCACATTCTCTGGGTAAGTTTTATTATATTATTGCTTTACTCGTTTAATTTTTGGGTGTGGATATGGCTGAATAAAAATTACTAATACTTGCAGATGATCATGAAATGCTCAAAGCACTGTATGACTTCGAGGCAACATTGCCTAAGACTCTCAGCTTTACGGAAGGGGAGTTTTTCTTCCTTCAACAAAGTAACGCCAAACAGAGAAACTGGTGGCATGTCGTTAATAGAAAAGGTCAAGTTGGATTCGTGCCCTCGAATTACGTTGCCGGAGTCAAGGTAATAGGCTAAACTCATTACCACAATTATCACCATACATGATTCAGTGAATAGTCAGTGTTCTTTTAAATTCTGATACAGGTTGAACCAGAATTCTATCTTGCGTTCCTGAATGATTGCATGAAAAATATAAGTGAAAGTAGTACAATGTCGCAGAAGCAGGAACTATTAGTGAAGTTAAATGAGAAGAAGAAACAAATTCAGATAAGTGTAAAGCCGCACGGGAAGAAGGCGCCGGCCCCGAAGCCTCCCCCACGACTGGACGACTGCACTCCACCTAATGGTGTGTCACCATGTTTTGATTTGCGACCTGTAGTTTCACAGCAGCACATCACTGAAGACAGAGAATCCTCCCCATCACCAACTAAGCCTAATAATAATGTGTCTAAAGGTAAACATTTGAAAACAAATTATGTGCATGAAACAACTTATTTTGGCAATTATCATCAGTTTATTTCTTGCACTTATCATTCTCAGTTCCATGATGTATGTTATAACCTAATATCCTAAAAATATTGTTTTTCTGTGTTTATAACTTTCACAAAGGCTTAGTGTTTGTGTTAAATGACTGTATGTTATTATTATGCAATTTATATTGTTCATTCTTCTTTCATTATTCATTTCTTGATTAAATCATATTACAGATGATGACGAATGCAGGAAGAAGCCAACTGTTGGCAAAACATCATCTAACCAGGTATCCTCAGACACTGACAATCAAGACGACAGTCAGGACAGTAGTGAGAGTATTAAGCCCCATGCCATATATGAAATAGTGCAGGCAGTGCGGAAAGAAACACAGCTAAGCCACGACATGTCTAAAGTAGCTGTTGAAACAGTGCTCATTTCTTTGAGGGTAAGTTGATTTCCACTAATATTAAATGTGAAATTAACTATGAATCTGACTCAATTGCTAATAGTTTTCTTTGGGTGCAGATAACTGTCTAAAACACCAACAATCACGGCATATATGAACAGCCCAGCATGGTGTGGCTATTTTTAAGTAGCTGCAAGCTCGCTGTCACACCACTGTTGGTTTCCTATATTGACAGTATAAAATGGTGTATGAGATACAATTTAAGGGTAAAATTCTAATGAGCTGATTACTGATTTGGAGCTGCACCGTGCTGTGCTTTTTATTTGTGCTATAACCTTTTTTTTAAATTATAAATACTGTTCAGGCAACTAGGGCCAATAGAACGTATATAATTATATCATTAATAACACCACTTATAAACTACTACATAAAATTATATTAAGTAACTATCACATCAGTGTAATTTCATGGATTATTGGAATATTTATTTATTTGTATTGCTGGATTATACTGAAAAAGTTATAGGTAATAAATAAAATAAAGCATTTCATAGACTGACTAAATTGCATGTAATGTATTCAATTAACATGCAGGTACATATTTATTAAACTCAATTTTTACATTCCTTTTTATACAACTACATACCTATTCAATATATTACAAATTAAATCTACATAGGTATGTAATTTTTAACCAGTTTTAAAATAATCCTCAATTGAGGTTTGCTTAAAAAATTTTTTTGGCATGTTGCAAAGAATTATAATGTCTTTGATTGGACATGCTGATCTATCGAAGTACCGGATTAGTGAAATTATACTGTATTTGTTTACACGAGTCGCAATGTGTGGTATTGCGTTGCATCCCGCGGAACCGGCGGAAATATGATACCCATTGGCCTTGTGCTGAATCACACGTAATACAAACAATTGTCGACTCAAGCTTCATGAATCTCAAAGACCAGCTGGCTTTCTTTAGCCAGCCTGCGTTTCAGTTCAATTTAATTTCCCATGAAGAGGTGAAGGGGCTGTTATAATTTGGTATTTTACTTTTATTTGCAGGAGTTCTTACCAGGCGGCGCTGCTAGATCCATAATCGACGCTCTTCTCCGCGAAGCTAACAGTAACATCACGTGCCCTAAGAACGCTATTGACGCAGCCCCTGACGCGCTGCGTATGATGACGGCTTTGAACGCGCTGTCGAAGGCAGCTAACGACGCTCAGCAGAGAGGCTGGGCTCTTCATGATGATGCACATGATATACAGACGCAACTACTTGAACTTATCTCTGTTATGGTAACTTAAACTTAGAATATTTTATTGCAAATAGGCCTATAATAGCTCTTTGGATAGGTCATTCTCGTTGTAATGACATCATGTTTATTGGTTGTGATAATATGTAATTTACTCTATTCTATGGGTACAATTGTTCTACCATAGCTGGCGTCTAAATAAAAATGCAGTGACGCAAGAAATATATACCACATATTTTGATTCAAACTTTATCACTAGAAAATTCACTTCGTATAATTCTTGTTATAAAAAAAATTCCAAACTTTTTAAGAAAATTGCCTGCATGATTTTTAATGTTTTATTAGTTTTTTTTTTTTTTTGTATTTTACGTCCGTATTTATTAAGTTCAATCTTTTAGCATAAAATTACATTTTTAAATAATATTTATTTTCAACAGTCAAACGCTGACGTGAACATATCCCAGCATGTGCTGAGCAGCCACAAGTACGCGTATGTGACGACTCTAGTCCAGTACTATCAGATGGAGACCAGGTGGCCCTTACGACAACTACTGCTGCAGGTATACCTCTATTATATTTTAAAGCCTCGAGATGATTTATTCGGCAGCTTTATGTGCCATTGATGGTGACACAGACAGCCACCTAAAAGCTATAAAAACCCTGTTGTTTTCGCGTAAGGGGTTTTAAAAAAAAAAGTTTACTCAATATTCTGTAAACCTGACATGTAAAGAGAAAGCTTCTCAAAAGCGAAGTCTGATACGCTTCCTCGATCACATTTACGTTCCTAGCTTTTGTTACTTCTTGAGACTTTTTGGAATCAAAGGAGTTTGAAGCATGTTGTAAACACTTTTTGTGCTACTAGCTTTTCTGCGGTTCCACTCGTGTCCTGGGGAAACTTCTTGTCGTAGCCTGATAAAATATAGCCTATGTTGACCGGGGATAATGTAGCTTTTCTGAAAGAATTTTTCAAATCATTTCAACAAATAGTAAAAAATCCTCTTAATCTTAATATTAGTACAGTTATTTTTTACTTTAACTTTGACACCCAGGCTTTTGGCGTGATGTGTGGCTTGGAGCGCACGGCACTGGCAACACTGGCGCTGTCGGCGCTGCCGGCCGAGATAGCACGGGACATGCGCGACAACCCCCGCGCCGTCAGCCGCCTCTCGCATTCCGCGCTGTTACTGTCCATGGTCTTGTCTATGGGGGATAAGCTGCCTATCACTCATTTCGGTAGGTATTGTACATGGCGAATAATATGACTAGCGGAGGTGCTATAACGGAAAATAGCCTAATAAAGTAGGTCGCCAAAATGCGGGTGTGCGGGGGACGAAGAACGTTAATGTTTTCGTCGTTACTCTCCTTCTTTGGACTCGACCATTTTTTGTACATAGATATTTCAAAGAACTCGAACGCCGCGTTAGTTCACTCGTAACTGATCGTTTTGGTAATCCCCGCGGTACAAATTTGACCTAAAAGAAGGCACCTAGCCTACCTGGCTACCCTATTATTGCATCTCCGCTCATCTTTCCTTGCTCCGTACGGTATTATATCACACTAATACTATGAACGTTTGGTACTTTCTCATGCAAAGACTTCTGAATGGATTTTGATGAAACCCAGCAGTAAATTATAAAACTAAATAAGATTATTTGTAAACTCCATTTGAGTGGGGTCAGAATTGCCTAACAAAATTGAAGAATCCTTTTTGCTGTACATTGTTGTCACAAAATTATTGTTGACTAGCTGTTTCCCATGGTTTTCACCGGATTCTTCCTGTCAGTGAAATATTTTTTCCAATTGATCCATTAGTATCGAAGTCTTTGGGAACAAACTAAAAAAATATATTAACCATCCAATATTTTCAGAGCAACTGGGCGTGGACTTCGCGCTGTTCCTACTGGAGTTGATAGAAAACCCTCCGGACACTGACGTGGATGAGCAGATCCCGGACCTGTTCCTCACTCTAGTCCTCGCTTACAACCTGCAGTTTGAGGAGTTCTTTGATAATCTCCTGCTGAATGCTTTGGAGACCAGGGACGTTGCTAAGACGTTTTGCGAGAAAGCTCTCCTGCTGCTCAACCGTGAAGGTAATTTTTGTATATTCATAAGAGCTAGTAACTATTTCGTTGCAAAATTCCCTTTTATTTATTTTCGTCCTCAAAAACATAAGAAGCAGTAGCAACTGCCAAAAAACATGATGGACATTTGGCCGTCCCGTGAACATACATTATTTTATATAAAAGTCACGAAGCTTTCACCTTCACAATATTTATTTACTTCGTGGTTAGGAAATACAGGGCTAAGCCCTACAGTTAAAATGAATATCGGTCTACTACAATCTGACAACTTTATTCGATTTTCAACTCTATCTCCAAGGTATTAGGTTCAATTTTGATTGGAAAAATTTTACAAATTCTACAGATGTACATATGTATAACAACCACATCTTAGCGAAATTCATATATTATTATTATTAACATTGTAGAGGATCCAGTGCACATCTTCGACCACGAGCCGGCGCCGGCGCACTCGGTACTGAAGCTCGTGATCGACGTGTTCAGTCGAAAGAAGACGGCCGAGCACTTCTATACCAATGACGTGAAGGTGGCCATCGATATCATTGTAAGGCAGCTGGCTGATCTGTCTCCTGGAGACACGGTGAGTCATCATCTGCATAGCCTTTTCCCAACTATGTTGGGGTCGGATTCCAGTCTAACCGGAGCTGAGTACCAGTGTTTTACAAGGAGCGACTGCCTATGTGACCTCAACCCAAATACCTGGGCAACCCGATACTGAATACCCGTTGATAGGATCTGGTTATCAACATTTCGGGTTTTTGAATACCTGTAACGACTGCCAAAGATTTGAAATGACAGCCGGGACTGACCAATATTATCAAAGCATACTTATCGCTGTACCATATTCATCAAACCAAAATTTTACTTTTGTCGACATTCGTCTTTGACATTTATACTGTCTTTGACCTACAAATCATGCTTGTTCCTCCACAGCGTCGTGAGCAATACCTGAAGATCCTGCAAGGTATAATCCGCAACACTGACTACGGAGCCCACGTGCATCGACGTGACGACCTCCTCCGATGTTTCGCGCGCATCTTCTGCGAGGAGGGAGAGTGCAGCCGCGACGACCAGGCTCTCGTGCGAGCCATCTCCAACGAATTCCCCCAGTTCTTCAAACCTTAAACCCTGAAGGTAACACGTGGCTTTGATGATAAAAAAGTTTCACAACCCCAGTGGAAAAAATCGAGAAATTTCGAGAACATTCTACTTTCTTTTTGCAGATTTTTTGTAGCCTCTTCTAAAGCAAAAGTTGTTAGATTTGTGATCTAAATTTCTGTTATGGCAACATTATGTAAGAATCTCGAATTTCAAATTTATTAATCTGTGTTCAGATGGAGACGCTTAGATTGGCTGTGTTAAAAAATGAAACGTAATAATGCGGCGTTTTAAGCATAGAGGTTACTGAACTTTTCATTGCTTGTCGTTTAGGAAATCGTAATGATTGGCGTTAGTATTAAAAGAGGTTCCTTTTCAAGCGAGAAGCGTTGAATTCTTACTCGAATACGGTTCACACTTCTGTATTGCGCATTCAGTCAATAAACGAGTTTAGAAATATTCTTTATATGTAAATGTTATCGTGTGGCGAAAGAAATTGCGAAAATAATGTGAAAAAAGCATTTAAGGTGTATTTAAATGATTCAAATCAAAAAAAATATATACGTAAAAATATTGATGTGAATGTTACTTAGAAATAACTTCGTGGATTCTTTGCTTTGCAGTTATTATGATCTTCCTGTGAGTAGGTTTAAAATGTTGCACAATTAGAATATACTTTGCATGGCATGCATTTGCACATAACGAAACAATACAATAGATTATACAATCATATTATTATTACTAAACGTTTAAATGTTTTCATATTCGTGTTGGATATTTGTCAGTGTAATTCAAAATATCAGATTTCAGATTCCATGAACTTTAAACTAAATGATATTACTTAAATAATAGAATACTTCATCTCATTTTAAATAATTAAGATAAAGGCCTCAATTGCCGACAAAAGTGTAATTAATTTAAAATTTAAACAGTATTTGCACTGCATTTATGAGCCATTTATTAATTTTATCATATTACTCTTTAGGTTATGCAATATTTTTGTATCTATTTTATTTCAGTATTGATATTTTTAAATACTCGGTAAAATTCACAGTGTTTTTTCCCACTGAAGAATTTATAGTATGTATTTATTTAAAATTATTTTAGGCCATTGATTCCTATATCTTTGTAAAGTAATTGTAAACTGAATATAAATATTTTCATTAACATAATATTAAAAAAAAATCTCTCTTAAAAGTTACTAACAAATTAAATTCGAAAACATGATTTTTTTAATCAGAGTTTAAATGTTTTTATTTGATGTAAGTATGACGTAGTTTTGCCATTTGTCACCAAAGATAAATTGAGTAATTCCTAGTACAGTACGATCGTTTAACAGTCAATTATTAATGCTTTAAAGTATGTCCGATCCAACGTGTGTATGTATTTGTTTTTACATTACATTCCTTTGAGCATTCTTCACATCGGCCTAATGTATGTGAAAATCTTTTTTTTTTACTGGTATTATTGTTGTTTGTTGCTAGTGTAAATAATTCATCCATATCAATTATTTATGAATTGTGCCAAGTTTCTGCTTATTTCTGAAACCTGTTGATGTGTGAGTGCATTTTATGTATTTAATAGTATTAACTATGTATTATTTTGTGCCATTATTCACGCTTTCGTACCTTATGCGTTGAAAAGCAGTATATTTAATTATCTAGCACAAGTTATCTATGAGCGCAGCATGGCATTTTAAATTTAAATATTTAATTGGTGTATGATCGGGCCTAAATTTTCATAACATTAGATTCCTACTTATGAAATGCGTTCGTACTTATTAAACAGAGCAATATTTTTCTAGTCAACAATCATAAATGATGTAAAACTGATATTAAAATTAAATCTACTTGCTATTTTAGATCACCAATAGATGCTGATAATCATATATTTTTCAGGATATTCTCATCGGTTCATTACTATTCATGCAATATAACGTAACAATTTATGTACAATGTATGGGCGGCATGACAACATAATATATGACTCGTTTAAAAACACCAGTGCCACAGACTAGCTCCAAAGGCATTTGATATTTTTTAATCTTGCAATAATTGAATTCTAGTTATTTGTTGTGCCGTCTATACTTTCGTACATCTGTATCGAATAAGTATAAATAAATAATTGTAGTTTACCCATCGTTAGTTAATTTCATTACCGACCAACATTTCAGGGTGTCCATATAAAAAAAAATATTAATATTATGTAGAACGAATATAAATGCACTAAATATCATTTCCCAAATCTATCGTATTTAAACAAAATTAGACTTTGTTGTCATAAAATATTGATTGAAAATGTTAAAAATGTTAATTATATAAGATTTACTGTATTGTCTATTTCTAATGGAAAGTTATCAAAGAAACTAATCTATTTATTATGACGTTGGCCTAAATTAAATTTAGTATTGGAAATAATTATGAGCTTATCGGGGTTTCGTTTGAGAGATGCTCAAATCGTAGCCAAATTTTACTAGATATCGATTTATTATTCTGGCTTATCTTACAAAGTTGTGTCGAATTATATTTGATTAATATAATGTAAAACAGTGATGCCAAAATATTTGCGCTCATTTATATTGTTTTTAACTTATAATAGAATTAATTTCAGGAACTTAAGAAAAAAAATGTAACAATATTGATTTGAAATGTATTTGTAAAATGTTACAACCTCCCAAAGTGTATTTAAATCAATAATTGGCAACACTGTTCAGTGTTACATGTTCAAAAAAATCTTACGGCAGCTACATAGCTTTCTTCTTTGATTGTATGACAATCTAGTCAGTTAGTTCATTTGAAATGAGCTCTGTCTGTTCATGTGCAGCTAAAATATTACGATATTGTCTCATTAGCTTCTTTGCGCAAATTAATTATCTATAATAAGTATTTATTCTTATCAAACGCTCTTTATTAATAATATTAGGATGAAGGTTGTCAATATACATGAATAAATATGTTCAATCGTCTGTCGTGTTTGTTCTTTAGACAGTAATGTCAATACGAAATCTGCGTTCCCTTTATTCGACTTTAGAGTACAACAGAAGTTTGGAGCTTCCATCGGAGGGAGATTAATATTTAAATAGAATTAAGCGTTATACTTACGGAAAACCATACCTAAGCGGACCCGAAATTGTGTATCATTCATTATGTTCTCTGTAAAATTTTGATGCAAGGTATAGAAGGAAAGGGTAAGGATGAACAAATGAAACAATTCATAATTATTACAAGTATTTAATGTACCTTATGAATGCCGTATAAATATTTCAAAATGTAAAACAGTGATAAAATTCATATTTCAACCAATATAATTGTAATCAACGTAACTAAGTATGCGAAATTATATTTCAATATTCAAAATAATTACAATTGAAATATTACATATGAAACTTATCTACCATTCGCAACATATGAGTACAACGGGAAATTATTTATTGTTACAATATCCTTAACTATTACATTAATAAGCAGGTACCATATTTAAATCTCTTAGTGCTTTGAAATTAAAGGAAGCGTCGGACTTCATAGTGTCAATGTAAAATAGGTAATAAACTTTGTTAAGAAACTGTAACAAAATCTGCCACAACTGTACAATTGGGGATTATATAATAATATAAAAACTTGGCCCCAGCTTCTGAAAGGGATCCACAAAAACTAGAATTATTTTAGTTTGTAAATATCATTTGCAAAAATTATAGCAAATCCTGTAATTGAATACAAAAGGACCTACTTATGAATGCAGTCTTAGTACTGTTGTATATTCATCAAAGAATGTTATAGACATCGAATGCTTACATGGAATGCAATTTTATACAATTGAATCCTTATTATATTTTATTTATCATATAATTTAAAGGAAACGAACTCGTCGGTACCCCTCGTATAAAATTAACACGTTGAGCATTATCCTACAATTATTGATAAACATGCTACTTGTAATACGCAGTAATAATTGATTATAACAAACATATGACCACTTTACACCGAATTTGGCAACTTGGATGAACACTTGTCTTACACATATCTATCATTAAACAAGTTTATTTCTGGGGTGTTCAATTTAAATTTGAATGTGTTGCAGTTTTTGTTAGAATATATTTATCTTTTATTTCAAATATATTTATAAAAGCATTGATGTTTATCATATTCCAATAAAAACTACAGAAACACTGTGAGCGCCAATCAATATTATAATATTGCTTTTCATTATTTTTTTTAAATATGTATGTTTTACTGATCGTTATAAATATTTAAATGGTATTTTGCTACTACTCCATCACATTCTACAACTATCGAACACTCGCACATTACATTAAATTAGATTAAAATTTATATACAAGTTACATCTAATATATCTTAACTAGTCACCCTACGTAGGTTAGATTGATACCAACAAAAATGTATCATGTATGGCCTCTGACATTTCAACTGAAAACAATAGATTTACACGGGTATTTGGTTTTGGTAGTGATTATGTTTAGACAATCCGTTGCACACTCGGTCTCGTTCCATACTTAGCTTACACGCAAGTGCTGACCTAACGCTAGTCGCTAACAATATTATTTCACCACAGAACAGCGAGTACAAAGTTGAAAATGAAAACGAACCTATATCCAGCTTATTCGATACATTTCGTCCTAGCAGAATATAAAATTCTCCTCATCCATTACATTTATTACTTAAGTTCGTAAACTGCGTCCTTTATTAGCGTACACTCGCTACTTACATAATGTTGTTTATTATTTTTAAGCAAAGAAATGAAATAAACACTACGGTTCCAATATCAGTCGAATTAATTTTGACTAAGACGGAATCAACTCACCCATTTTTCATATAAAGATTTAAAAAATTGGAACAACGCACAACCCTAAGAACAATCATAAATAATGTCACCACAATAGAATTTGTAAACCTAAAGTTAACAAATTGAGCTAAACAATTATATCCTTTAATTGAATTATTTGAATATAAACTTCACGAAACACAATAAGAACGTGTTTGAGAATAAATAGATATTTGTCTTTTATTGCGCAAAATTATCTATACTTAAGGAAAATTGGAAGAATTATATTTATATTATCCGATTTTATGCTTATGATAGATATACTAGTCATGGTGTTCTTTCGCGTCCAGCATAAAAACGAACTTACAAACTGTTTAAAAATGGTAGAAAATTGTTTGGTGACAAATTGCTGAATTAATCTCAATCCACAAAGATCTAAAGTTGTTCTATGTATGTTCTTACAGTGGGTCTTAGTTATAGTTTTCACTGGCTGCACACAGATGTCGCTAGGCGTGCGACTCTTAAACATGTGTCGAATCTTTACAGACAAGACCCTGAAAATATTTAGCTATCCATGACAAATTGACGAGTGTGATGAATATCAATCGTTTTTGGTGTTCTTACATAATGTTTTCTTACAGTTTACGGCCTGTCAGTTTCAGCGTGGCGATCATAATTCAATTTACAATTATTTATCAATTTACAGTTATTGCTGTTTCTTGACAGACAGACCTAAGACTGACAACAGCATTCCTGGTTGACATAGCGGTTTTGAGTGGTTGATTCACTATTCTGTCAAAACTGTCTGATCAAGTAGACAGGATATTTTAAACTACCAGCATTGCCAACCTACCAACCTTTGCATACCCACCAGATGGTGGAGATTCCGTTACGATTCAATCAAAAATTTGCCTAACTTACCAACATCACACACTCGTCAATTTAACCAAAGAATTTGTCACCAAACGTGTGGATTATGACTAAACTAGGTCCTGCTTAGCTTGGGTGTTGCGCAGCCACCTTGCGGAGACGGTAGCCCCCGGTGCCGCGTACTGTGTACAGCACGACGATGGCCACGGCTACCACGGACATCCCGATGGCATTGATGACGATGGCCTCGTTGTTCAGCGTCGAGTAAACGTCGGCCCTGTACACCGCATGCCCCGGGTTAGTTGTTGTCACAAGGATCCAAATTGTTATGGTACAGTGTTACTTGAATTTCTATAAGCTGTCTATCGGTTTCTAGGCGAAAAATTGAAGTTTGACGTTAAGTTTATGAAAGTTGACATAACTTCAATCAATTTTTAATTAGTTAACAGCAACACTACAGCGCTAACATCGATAGATAGGTTGTAGAAATCCGCAGTAGTTTGTTAAAGAAATAAAATTAGGGGAGTCTATTAAAATTTGGTAAAGTACCCGAGAACCCACTCCTTGCCCTTATCGCTCTTAAACGTTAATGTAGTTAAGCGATTCTCATACAATTAGTGATGTAGGTACAGTACAGACAACCCGTAGCATAACAAAAGTGGATCCTTGTCAATATTTTACATTAGATGAAGTTACTTTTATACGGTCATTATAAAACAAAATATTTATATAGCATCCCTCCCACAAATAAATAGGTCAGTCCAGTAAACTACATATGTACGTATTACTTATTTACTTACCGTTAATTAATGGTTTTATAAAGCGTAGATATAATGTGTATTGTGGGATGATAGTGGGTGATACTTATTGAATTTTAAATGGACATTGTATAACTACGTTTATGTAACATTCACCACGTTAATGTTATGTAAAACATAAGTGCAAGTAAAGCAGAGTAATGGTGCAAACCACAAGCTTGAACAGATGCAGGCACTTTATTTAATGGTGGCATTTCACTTTGTATGTTTATGGATATTAAGCGTTATGCAAATTGTAATAGGACTTACTTTACGTTGCATTAAATAAAATTACCGACAAATATTTTAAGTGCGCCAACATTACAAGCACATAAAGCCAAGCCTCAATAAAATAAATTAAAAGTCGCATAAAGTAACTTACATTTATTTTAATGCAATAAAATACAGTGTTATCTTTTAAATTACAAAGTCATTTATTTTCCTAATGTATAGTTACCTAAATTCATCTAACGCCTAAATTATTTTGATCTGATACAGATCAAAGCTGATACAATAAAGCCTCGTTTCAGTAAATAATCTGGGTAAATGATTAAAATCTCTTTAAAAAAATACTTTGTGTTTTATATCTTTTTAATTTTAAGTTTAAGTTAGGTACGAAGTCCTTTCTTAACAATGTCCAATAAAAAGGTGTCTTTCTTAGCAGTGAAATGAGCGTGCATCCTGAACATTATTTATTTCAAAAATCTATAAAAATACCAGTTGTAATTACGTTACAAATAACAATAGTTAAGTTCCTACGTATACGATTTGTATAGGTACACTATTTGTGAACTAAACATTAAAAAACCCAGATGTCAGAGCCATTGTTTAAAATAACATAACATTAAATATTTTTACATGTCTAAATTAATTTTAAATCGCATTTTTACTAGCTATTTATCTAATAATCATTGGCTCTGACATCTGTTGTTTTCAGTTCTAAATTTAAAGGTCTACTGAGGCCCTTATGTGTTGTCCGCGGGACTCCGGCGCACGGAACTTGTCTCTCGACAAGATATACATGACAACCGCCATGATGGCGATGCAGGCGATTCCAATAGCGTTGAGGATAATCCCCTCGTCGACCATGCCGCTGTATCGGTCCGCGCTGTGGATACGAACACTTACAAGAAGCAACTCACACAAACACAAGACAGATAAACATAAAACTAAACATAAGACGCTAATACAAAAACATGCTCTAGCGAAAAATCGTGCAGCGTAACATACACAAATTGACGGTGCTGTGCATATAATGATGAAGTTGGGGTGTAGAGATTTAACTGCAGAGTATTTTTGCAGTAAAGTGACAGTGGCACAGGTTTTTGCAAAGAATTAGATAAATTGAATTTTCTAACCAAAATAACATAAATATGCTGACGTTTTTTATCAGTAAAATGACTTTCTACATACCCGAGAGTGAAGATTGCCTTCTCAGTAAGTCCGGTGAGGCAGGCGCAGACTCCAAGCACGAAGGTGAGGATTCCAAAAGCCGCATGTACAGGCACCAGGGAGGCACGGAAGCCAGCAGTTCCCTTATTGCAGATCAACAACAGCAGGAAGCTGAAGAAGCCGACTGCGTACTGTGGAAAACATCGCCAATTCCATCAGATATGAACACCCTATAAGGTATGGTGTCATTGTTTGTAGGAACCTAGTAGTATGTGCACACGTTCGTTGGTACCTAATCTGTCATCTTTTAATGATAGGTGTTACATGACAAGGATACTATGTGAACCTATTTGTAGCGACGTGTCCCTTGGAATATTAATTACGTCTTTGATTGATGGTCAAGTTCACCAAGGTACAAGATCTTGTTTGATATTATTCGTTGTATTAAAGGGTCTAGGTAAAGGTAACCTACCTAATCACTGATCAACGAGATTTACCAGTATTTTTAGTGTCAAATTCGGCGGAAAGGTTAATTAAAATTCCAAAACCCCGACCCTTACTTATTGTTTAACCTTTAGGTTCAAATATCCTAAAACATGATTAAATTCTAATTTCACGGTACAGGAATACCGCCGATGTAATTCGAGAGCTCTCAACAAGCTTTTGATGCTGATGACTCGCAACTGAAGTAATTAATTTGGACCAGTATTTGATGCGCGATTAGGTTATCGCATCCTGTCGTTAAGGTTGCTAACGAGCCGGTTGCTTATCTGCCGTTGTGCCTCACTTAGGCACTATCTTCACGCTCGTTTTGCGAGCTATACTTGGCGATATTACCTTTGAATGTCTCGGCTTTAAGAGTTACACTTAGCAAAATTACGGCATGTTCAGCTAATAGGTAAGTAGGTACTTATATTCAATGTAATTTTAATTACCTAAGAGCGTGAGTCAAGCACTTTCGGAACCTTCAACTAGAATGCTTTTGCTTATTGCTGATATGAAACTATTCATAATTGCTTCAATGATTATGATATCATCGACCGATGCAGAATAGCATTGGTAAACAAACAACTATTATTTGTTTGTAACAAGCATTAATCCCCAGAAGTGGTCCGTTAATTACCCTATTTTTAGATTTCCTTTTATAGCAGGCCAAAAATTGTATCTCAAATTACCTGTATTCCAAACAGTCCCATAGCAACGAAGCCGATCCAGCTGTGTAGCGAGTAGAAGTTGTTGATGCCCTTTTTGTTGTGGTAGTCGAGCACTGCCAGGAAACCGATGACGATGCAGGGGAACGCCAGCGCGTGGAAGATGGCGTGCAGCAGCTTCACGTAGATGCGTCGGAAGCATCGGCAGATGCGGTACAGGAGCACGGCTGTTGATCAAATTAGACGTATTTAAAGCATGAGTAGGTCGTCCAAATTTAGGGTCCTAACAATTACTAGAACTCGACGAAGAATTTCCCTATATTTGCAATTGGAAAATGTTTCGCTTAGCCTTGTGGTCTTATCCTGGAAAGACGTTAATTAAGCGTACTTTATCATAAATATTGTACCTGTAGTAAGCGGAAATCTTATAGTAACATTTATGAGACGTGTAGAAGACACGTGAGCAGCGAGGCAGAGCATATGGCACGAGGTGAACTCGGACTAATTTCTATACAACAAGAACTTGAATAGAGGTGTTAATATCAAGCGTGATTCCAACAAATAGGTCACCACGGCCCGTGGGAGGAAACTAACAGATTAATATAGGTATCAGGTAGGCAGTAATCAGGATGATTGTTAGAAGCAACGTCCTCCGCTTTGATTTTATTATGAAAAGATGGTCTATCATCTTCATTATAAGATTCCCATTTCAACCGTATACGTTCTCTTAAAACTTATTTAATAGAATCTATTTTCAAAGCTATTAAGGTAAACGCGGGTGAAGTCGTCATGCCCCAATAGTCGTCAATTAATCTTAAAACTTTTATTATTATTTTCTACTGAACTTAAAATGGGCCGGTTTATATATCAACATATTCTTGATAATATATTGCACAATTGAAATAACAATACGGGGTTTTAACAGTCACGGCTTCTAAGATATGTTATTTCAAACGTGTGTGCCCTAACAAAATCGTTTTTTCGTGAAGTTCAGCTGTCAAAAGTGAAACTCAGCACGTGGTTTTGTGTTTTTATTTACATAACTCCAGTGGGATCTGTGGTATGTTTCTTTGTTTAATTAGATAGTTAAGTTTATTTGCTAGCGATGTAATATGCAATTTGGAATACTTTTAACATAGAAGATATATTTTTTTAATGTGACATCTATTGGTACTTCAAAACTCCCATTTGACCCAAAACTCGTCAATTTTACAATTATTATGACGACTACTGGGACATGCTCAAAAGTTGCACCTAAACTCGTCATAATGAGGATATTTTGTGTTTTACAGTACAAAATGCGAATAAATAGCTAATATCGGGACTTTTACAAAATTGATAACTGTCTAGAACAAACATATTTAAGGTTAAGATTACATTTGTTCATAAAACTTTTAAGCTTTTTCTTAGGGGTAAATTTTACTCTGCTGGTTCTAGATGCACGTACACAGTCATGTTATTCGATTCTATTAATATGTTTCTTAATGGTTAAATCCCCTGTTTTCTATAAGTATGCACTTTCTACGAGTGTTTTTTCAGGTATATATTGGCCGCTGTAGGCCTCCGCCATTTGATTAAGATCTACCGCTTTGGGTACAAGTAGGTCTAGCACTAGCCTTTGTTTCTACTACGCTTGGATTACAATTTGTGGCAAACAAAAATTGACTGTTCTTACACTATGCTTTTTGTTCGAAATAACTGCATTTCGTTATGCGTATTGTACCGCGTCTTCCTAACGTGCCTTAATAGCGCCTGTATAAAAATTATGTCATTCAACTAGTTTTGACGCAAAAATATTAAAATCAGTTTTAAAACTAAGATGACATAGCTTCCATCGCTGTCACTTCTTTGCTTGTCGTATTCGATATTGATGGGTAAAGAGTAATCTTAAGTAAGATTTTTTATTAAAAATTGTCTGTATTTAGTGATTGCATGATCGTAATTTTAATAGCAGATCATGACTGAAAGAAACTACAAGCAAGAGGGCCTTAAAAGTCATAAAAGCTGTAAATCAAGGGCCCACACACAACATCAAATGCAGCAAAAAAATTTAAAACGCCCTTTTAAGACAACTTTAATGAAATGGTGACACAAAACCGACGATTATCCCTATATAGGTACTATAGAAATGAACCCAAGGACAATCTCCGGTTCTGTGCTAAAGTATTGCTAACTATGGAGGAAAACTACTTAGGCTATTGCGTTGCGAGGGGTGTTGATTGGATATAGGAAACTATAGGAACTATGGCACCTGGAAAAAAGTCGTGGTGGCCTGGTGGGTCAAGAATCAACCTCTCAAGTATGAGGGCGCGGGTTCGATTCCAGGTCAGGCAAGTACCAACGCAACTTTTCTAAGTTTGTATGTACTTTCTAAGTATATCCTGCAATGACACCAATGACTGTGTTTCGGATGGCACGTTAAACTGTAGGTCCCGGCTATCCTTGAACATCCTTGGCAGTCGTTACGGGTAGTCAAAAGTCAGTCTCAAAAGTAAGTCTCACACCAGTCTAACCAAGGGGTATTGGGTTGCCTGGGTAACTGGGTTGAGGAGGTCAGATAGGCAGTCGCTTCTTGTAAAGTACTGGTACTCGGCTGAATCCGGTTAGGTTAGGTTAGGTTAGGTTAGGTTATGGCACCTGCCGATGACAATGTATAAAATACATGTTAAAATGGCAGGTGGAGACTCGCCACCTCACTTACTGGGCCCCCGGGAATCAGTTGCTAAATCGCAACAAGAGGGCAACAGGTACATGAGCGGCTGAAGGGTGAGGATACCTCGGCGGACTTTAAACGCAGATCACGCGCTCCCTGTGGGTCCAGCATCACTGGCCCACTCGCCACTTACCACGAGGCACCTACCCTCCGAGCAGGGCTGCTAACCCTGCTCTAGCGACTCCACTCTGGTCGGCCAATGAAGGCAAGCCAAGAGGCGGGAGACCTTCACTCCAGCAGGCTGGAGATGGGGGACAGTATACTCTCCCCGGAGCACTCGGATATATAGCCCCGCGGGGTCGCTACTCCCCGTCATCCACCTCAGATGCCCTGTGGGGCTTATTAGATATTATTATTATTGAGTTTGAACGGTTAGTTGTTCATATTCATATTATATTTTATTTTTTGATTGATACCTTTAATACAGTAGACAGTTTAAACTGTCTATAGAGATTTTTGCAAATGGTACTTAGCATGCGCTAAGCAGTTCAGAAGTTTTGATGAATGACAACCTTACCTACATATCTATGAATGTTAGTAATTATTTCGCGATAAGCTATATAAATGAATGTGACTTTTATTTTTTGTGAATACTAATTATTTTATTTTACAATTTAAATATTTTAAAAGTAATTATTTTACTCGTGCTACATATGCACATGACTGCATCGTTATTATGATTAAAAAATATAAAATACTAGCTTCTGCCAGCAGTTTCACCCGCATCCCGTGGGAACTACTTCCCGTACCGGGATAAAAAGTAGTTCCTGAGATTAACGCGTTCAAACAAACAAACTCTTCAGCTTTATAATATTAGTATAGTTATCGGCACGAATCTTGAGCTCTGACCTACTTATTAAGTATTTATTGGGTCCCTTTTGTGGTATGAAGTGAGGCGCGGGGACGAGCTAAAGCGGTGATTGGCCCGCAGTGCATCGCGTCATAGCGGTCACTCGGGATTGGTTCTTTGCTAATAAATCACTTCTGCGCAGATGTAGGTCAGAACTCAAAATTCGTGCCGATAACTATATAGATATTTTATACATAGACTGGTTTTGTGATTCCAAGCGTTTGATAGATAGGAATATAAATTAAAATGCAACCATGTATCTGTTTTATTGAATACCTGCTCTTCTAACAGATTATGACCTGCTTTTCTAAATAGGAATTTGGTTTTTTATCTACCTACCTACCTGATGTTTCAAAAACACAAGTATGCTTAACAAATTCAAGCACAAAAAAATGTACATAACTTGAACCTTATGTTCAAGAGCAGAGAGTTTACATTAGCATTAAAAGTTGACGAGTACTGGGATAATTTGACGAGTATCCGTACAAATCAGACGACTATTGGTACAAATCGCCCTTTTTTTACTTTTGCCTTAATAAGTATATAAACCCATCAAAATGATTAAAAAAACATTAGTTAATTAGAATAATGAATAAATACTCTATCACGTCAAGCAAAAATTTTCATTTTCTATTGAATATTTAACACACAGTAGCGCTTCAAAGTCTGTGATTTCCGAAATCCGACGACTATTGGTACGTTTACCTTATCCAGCATCCCACAAAACGGTTTGCATAAAATCCGAGCTGATATTTTCAATACAGTATCGTAGCGTCTGCATTTTGTAGCGTTTTATCGGTGAAAAGCGCCCGCAGCAATACCTTTTCATCCGTCCCATCTCGGAGAAATGATACTGTGAAGCTGTTATCAGTAAATATACTTTTTAATGGTTTTTTAATATCGTATATTGGATTAAGATATGGTCAGGATAGTTTTGTAATCCGTCTCATCTTGAAGAAATATTACTGTGAAGCTGTTGTCAGAGATATATTTTTAATGGCTTTTAATATCGTATATTTTATCAAAATATGGCAGGGTAGTTTTGTATATGTTTCTTGTGAAGAATGGGGAAGTAATCATTTTTACAAGCAATGTATCTCAAAAACTACTCACAGAAACCGCTGAAGGTGATGAATCCAGCCACCATGAGCGTAGGGTGCAGGTTGAACTGCTTGTCGGGCAGATCGTCGGCCCAGGCATAGCCCTCGCGGTAGTAGAACACCCAGAAGACGGTGAGGGCCGACACCCCGATGAGGAGGATGGTCGCGAGCGTGATGACCAGCGCATACTCGCACCACTCGCACGCCCCCCTCTCATGGTCATCCGACTCGTACGAACGACTGCGTTGGCTGGAAAAGAAATTCAAATTATAGCACTTGTTTGATAAAACAAAATATTGTAGGTAAATGGATTCATCAGATTATTGCGACGTTCATAAATAATCATAATGTATGGCGAATCTCTGGATTTTTAAATTTCTTATCACCGTTTGCTTCCCCATGAAATATAAAAAACGACAATGTTTATTTGTCTTTCAATTACATAATACAAATAACAATACCAGAGAATCTAAACTCTAAACCAATATTGATCGATAAACTTTCGATATTTCTTAAAGCCTAATTTAGGATAACCGCAAGAGATAAAACGGACCTTTATGGAGGAACTATTCATTTCTATCGAACGCTTGCAAACTTTGCTAGATCACACACGAGCAATGAAAGCAATCTCATTGAATACCCCGCTAAGCTAAAGCAGGTTACTAGACAGGAAACCGCAGCTCCATTGATACTGGCTACTCTTGTATGCAAAGTTTACAGAGTATTCCTATGAACACAAGGGTGTCGGATGACGTGAGATCATTCGGCCGACGCCGCCGGATGCGCGGCGCGTCATGCAACGATGAGCTATCGAGCTTTTTCTACATAAAACTTGCCACAATATTGTCTCAGAACATCGTATTACTCCTATCCTTTCCAATACACAAGAAAATGTAATACGTTTCCATGCATCCGTCTTCGTAAACCTACAGAAAACAAGTAATAACTGTCCGAGGCAGACGTGTTGCCGCTGGGAAAATGTTACGATTTTTCATATCCTCGTGTAAACCAAGCGACATAGAGTTATTTGAAATTGTATGCACGCTCGCTATTTTTCTTTCCACTGAAGAATATTGTGTTTCAAGTGGCACGGACAGACGTAGGAATAACTTGGTTATATGCTGATATATTAAGAGAAAGGTCGCGGTCGGTGTGACGCAGGTGTTCACATGGGTATAAATATACCTTTTAGTTAGGTACAGGTCACTAAGCCTGCGTAGGAAAGCCTTTAGTGACCTATTTTTCTCAGACCTTTAAATTAAAGATAAAACACTGCGTTCTAAATAACAAAGGGCTTAGAAAATAGATTCTCGATTGGCGTTCATGTATTACCTTTAGTCTGAAAAACTATGCATTATTGTCCTTTTTATAGTAGACGGACATCGTATTTTTATTTTTTCAATGCGGTATTCAAGGACTGTTCCAACACATAGCAGAGTTAATAAAACACAAAAGTTCAAAGGGTAAACGCAGTCACATAATGATAGAACTATGTAATTATGAACATACCAAAAAGGTGACCGTATTGTCCTTAAAATACCTGTTATACAAATAACTTACTTAAAAATAAAATTACGAACAAAAGTACCATGGAAAGGTCAAAAGGTTTTATGTAACCAAAAATCTATAGCTATACCTACTCGAACCATAAAATACTGTAGCAGATGGCGATAAAGGATTAGCCCTACAAACACGACCAAAAGGGTCACCTCACTACGCTAGATATAGCACCTCATAAAATAATTGAATTGATTAAAAACATTTGAGAAAACCCTGAAGTGAGTAAATCCGTTTACAATCAGCCTTCTGAAGATTCTTTTCCAGAAGTAAGATTTGAAGGAGCTTAATTCTATTTGCGTGAAATCGAGATTTCTTCTTCAATCTCTGTTCAGTTGGAAGGAATAAAAAAGTTTAAGAATTTAGGACATTAGGCGAAGCCTTTACCTATCTTAGGCTGAGATTAAGCCAATAATGATGATAGTAAAGATCTGTTCAATTGATCTGTGGTCTACTGTAGTCAATACAATATTCAATAGCGGTCATAAAGCCTCAATAGTCCATAAACAAAGATGATGTGTGCCAGTGTTACTCGCCGGTGAAAGTCGCGTAAAATGTAGAAGCGACTGTCCTACCTGAAGGTACTTGCACTGCGACTTCGTACTTAATCTTGGCATACGGTACTTGAGGCTTTGTCCGAGCACACATTGGCTTACTGCCCAACCTATGTAATACTGTGTCTAGGACACGACAAACGTGAATACTTGACTTGGCAGGACGCGAGATTTTGCTCCACCAGACGTACTTAATAAACAAACATACGTACAAATGTAGTACAAATACACATTTGCAATATATTAGTCACAATGGTCACATCTGCTCGTAATGGTTACGTATAGATATCTATGTATGCAAGTCCATGTGCTTCGAAACAGAGAGCTTTCTCTTCGAATGATTGCATTCAGAATAGAAACGTTACTATAGAATCAAACGTGCTTATGTAATTTGATTTAAGAGTCACATAAACTTTTCTTATGCATAATGAGGTTCTGGCTTCGTCATTCAAAAATTATCAATGAATGATTCGGAAATTATACGTAGGTGCCTACAATCATGATTTTTTTAAACCGAAGTTAGAGAGTTTCGCCCACAACAAATATTTATCTAACTCAATAAAAGAAACTAGTTTTAAGAAAATAATAGGCTTTTATTGAATAAAGCAGCAAGACGCATTTTTATCTCGTTTAACGTATTGTGAGCAAGCAGAATGTCTATGCAAAATTATCGGCCGGTGATTTGCTACGGACGTAAACGCAGTGACTTAAACTCGTGATAGGTCATTCGAGAAAGTGGAGGAAATGCAGGTAGTCATGCTACCTTGCCGCCGCGGGCTTTTTACATGCCAAGCTTTATACAGCTACGTCTTTATTTTGTTGTAGGAACACATACGAGACGTGACTCGAATGGTGAGGCCTCGTGCTACTGCGAGTGTCGTTTGGGCCTCGTTCGCAGCGGTAAATGAGCTTCGTCGTTTGGGGTGTCAATTTAGCTTTATCATATCACAAACGATGAAAAATAGTAGCCATTTCGGTCTTGTCATATCTAACGGGAAAAAAGTTTCGCAATGTAGCTTCAAGTAGTTGGTGCCCTTATTAAAATTGCAACCAATAACTCCAATTAAAGAGGAAATGACCAATCGTTTGGTCACGTAGCGTCTGCACAGCCCGTGCCGAGCAATCTTTGAGATAACTCGATTAACCTCGCTCACGATCTGTGACCGCGTAACTTATAACTTCGACTCCAGTCGGCCAGAACCGAGCATCTCATAAAACCGCACAGTTACCCACAAGTTACCGTAATTACAGTTTTCTCGAACGAAAACCCACTGAATTTTGAGTACTCTACAATTAACCCGACAATGGTATTTCTGAATGACCAATTTCAACAGTAAGACGAGTTATAGAACGTCGAGTATTTAAACAACACAATATTTTTCTTTGAGATATAATGGACACATGTAGTACTTGTAATGTGAAACGTTACTTTCTCTGACCATTCAAGGGGAGTTCACACATTAATACAACAATTAAACAATTTGAGACAAGATCAGATAACTCTAGTGATAAAGAAAAGATTTCTAATAAAAAAAGTGTCTTGCAGAAGTACTTGGGTACCTCGTGCAATGCGCCGGAGTGGAGAAATGTAGTAGTGCAGGGTCTAGAGTTGAAGCGTGCGGGAGGGGGAGGGCATTGACCCTGCCGCCCATGGTACTCCTGGCCTACATGAGGAGCGAAGAGCACGAACACGATCGCTTTACCATAACTGGTATTAAGATTGACATCAAAGATGAACAGTCGTCTCTAATACAAAAGGGGAGAAGCCCCCCTCGTTACAGTTTGCTCGCACAAAGATCGACTCCTCTTACATTTCACAACTTTGTTTTCATAATCCTTCTTCAGACAAATGTTTGCAAAGATTACGTAACTGTTAAGAAGAACCGTTAAATTAACCACATTCATTCGGAAAGTTCTTGGAAGTTCGTCTCGCAGTCTCTAGTGTCCTTATCCAGTAATTAATTTGCCAGGCGAATTAAGCTCTTCTGTCTTTCTTTGAACTCTGTAGATATTAACATAGGAGCTATTTTTGATTGCACCTTTAAGTAATAAGTCATATTTTAAGGCAGATGGAGAAATTGCACAAATTGTTCGCTTAGCTAGTTGAACATAGGTAGTTAGACTTCGTTTTAAATGGAGCTTTTGTCAGAATTAAAGTGCTCTGCTGGTACTAAAGCTGTTAAACTATAGTGTAATGAGCAATTAGTACCTACGTCGCTGTTGGAAACGGCATAAGTCTTACTTAAATAACGCTGTACATTTACGAGTACATAGGTATACATCAACAGATTGGTTTGTAACGGCACATCTTAAACACAAGGTCAAGCCTTAATATTTACACGACTTTATTTCTAAAAGTCCGATTACCTCCTAAACGACCACGTAATAGGTAAGCAAGCAGATATTTTAACAGATATCAATAGCCAATTTTATCAACTGACCGCAATCTGGATTACATAAACGTATTACATTGACAATGAAAAGTATTACGATCTGTCAAATAAAAACAGTGAATGGTTCTGTCCCTTTTGAATTACAAAATAAACTGTTGCTTTAAAAACGGCTGTTGTAAAGCCATAAGTTTTGAATGGAGATGAGCTCTTTTGACTATGTGTCCAGTGACCTACTTAGCAGCTACTCTGAGAGAGATTTAACGTGTGAGTTGAACCAAGTTTTGTTTAGACCAAAATAGCGATCATTGAAAAGCAGTATGTTTTACGTAGTACGTAACTTATTTTGATAAGGAAAAACTAGATTTATCCAGTAATGCAATTAGCAAAAGCTACATCGTGCATTTTAACAGTAGCACGTAAACCTTCTCCATTACATAAAAAGTACCTTACTTTTCTGCACTCAAAATTACTTACTTAGTCATCATTTTCACTACATATTTTACATATTTAAAACTGTAATCAATAACATGTTTTGTGAATGTAACATAATGTACGTATTCCATAACGGTTTGCACGTATTATTACAACATATTTTAAGTACTACACAATTGTTCTCGTTTGGAAACAAGCCATTTACGTATTTCTTTAATAACTAGTCTTTCTTTGTTAAGGCAAACTCTTTGAAACCGCGAGATTAGTTTAGTGATTAGGTACTTTTTACGTAATTTTGTTACGACTTAAATTTACAATTAGTAATCGTAAACTTCAAATCGATGTTTATTACATTATTTATAGTGATATAATCATAGGGAAGATCCGGGGTTCTTTTTTCCGTCCTATTGTAAATGGCTTTTTTAACTAAAAAGACCACCTTATGTAAACCAGCTAAAAGTTTCCTATGTATTTTAAACGAAACTGATGCTGACTTAAAAAAATAAGTAAGATGTCAAAACATACATTAAGTAGTTGCTATGATGAATTTTCAGATTACGTTTTATCAGGTTATCGGGTTTTGTTATGTGAAATTTACAAAGCAGCTCAATTTCAATTCGATGACATTATTAGCAGCGTAAATAATAAATACGTTTCTGCGTAACGTTTCATGTTTAATTAAACACACAAAAAAAGTACAAAGTCTTAGTTTGTAAATACAAATTATGTTATCTACTGTTTGTAAGTTTCTCACAAGTATTTGTAATTGCGTATTTTTTATCTATAACGTCCGTGTAATACCGGTCTAATCTCACTGCCGTGTTTAATTGTAACTTGTTTTCTCTTGGCATTGAAGTAGATACGTATCTTGACACTCGCATTAATGTCGCGGTATTTAAACTGGAACAAACTGTGTAAATTGTTACTGCATGCGTTGTGTACTTGGACAGCTTATCTGATAACTTGATGAATACCTTCATTCATGGAAGTAGTATAACTCTGATTAATGCACGAAAATTACAAGCAATCTAAGTGAAACAAATATCACAGGCTTGTGGTCCAAATGTTTTCGGCAAAGTTGCGTTGACCTCAACGTGTAGAGAAAATAGCTAGCATGTATAAATGAATGGCGCTCCTTCATTCTTCATGATAAAGTCGTTATGAAAGTCTTCAGTGAAAAGAAGATTTCCCACAAACGTTGGTCAAAGGCTAGCTCCAACAACTCAATATATCTAACCCACTAACACTAATGCCATCTCAGAACTAAACACATTACGATTATTTACGATGTGCTTCGTACATGTTTTTCGCGTTAAGAGATGCCTATCCGTTGATATGAAAGTCACTATTACCAGAAACGCACATTAACAACAATAATAATTGCTTTAGCTCCAATACCTTTAATTCCATCGATATCAATTTATGAAAAGCCAGTTTTACATGTATGAATATTTATGTTGAGAAAAAAGCAAAATGGGAATGCGCTATCTCGCCATAGCGGCACTTGAAAACTGCCACTGGAAACAGACATGACTAGATTTCCATTGAAGTAGCATTAGAAAGCTCAGGCTTGTTATATAACCTATGTGTGGAAAACCATGGCTTTAAACGAAGCGAACGAATGTGCTATGTGTATCTGTATTATCTGGTTTGCTAATGCCCAACCAATCAATGAAAAACAAAGGTCGTTCTCAAAATAAGGAAGTGTCAAGTTATGTTTAATAATCTCTCTCGTTAACAAAGACGACTTAAAGTAAATATTGCAATTATACAACTTTCTTGTCTGGGAAAATGAAGCAAAGTGTATACTACAATTCGGTAACACGAGCATGAAGATCCGTAATTATTTGTGGAAACAATACTGGAGCGTACTCAACTTATTTAATAACCTTTGTTGGCGGAGTGTCCGTCCCTCCGGCAGCTTTTGTTTCCCGCCAGCTACGGAACGTTCAACACAAAAGCATTCGTTCATTCGTTCGTTCTGCGGTTCGTTCCATTTAATGAGGAAGTGCTCTAGAAAAACTACGGTACAATTATTGTTACGAAATGCTACCGTTCCGTCGTATGTAATTTGTACCGCTTACATAGTCGCATAAGCAATCTCCCCGCGCGAGATTTATGTTACGATCGAAGCCATTACAAAAAATAGCAGATACGAGCTACTAGAATTACAATGACTTGCATGTTCAGGTGTAAATTATGAGTTAGGTGCATTGTGCATTAGCTACACTTTTAATTTCAGTGATTGAATGAGATTGGCCGAGTTGGTAGCTGAAAATTTCAAGGCCACCTTCACTCATTTTGCGCATGCAATTGAGTCAAAAGTCGTGAAATAAATAACCGTTAATTTAAAAATTGCTGCAGTAATTTTAAAGAGCACTTAGCATACCGTAAAATATACTGCATGTACAGCAATAAATGTAGGTAGTATTACAAATAACAAACTACGTTGCACACGAGTGGAACAGCTCAAAACCTCGCTATACAAATATCTGTCAGAGCTTTGCTTTTCTTCCTTATTCCCTTCCCATGAATAAGGGAATAGAAACGTGCAAACATGGATGTTGAGGACGGCGCATATTTACGATGTGTCGTGCAGCCTCACTGTACCGTCACCACGGATTATTGAGCAAATGGAGTGAGCGTTAGCTGGGGAGCTACAGCTTTTGCACTTCGGCAAGCACAAAGGACTGATTTTCAGCTAATATTAGCGAATTTTCGAAGCATTTTGTATCCATTTTAAATCCAGTCAGTTACGAAATTTTAAAACATATTTATAGTTACCGGCACGGATTTTAGCTCTCGGCGGAAGAGTCGGGATTGCTTTGCGCACTGTACACATAAGGCAATAAACCAATAAATCGCTTCTGCGCAGGTGAAGGTCATGGCTCAATATCCGTGCCGATAACTATACTGTTTAAATGATGATTTCTGCGATAAAACTAATAAGTACAATTCTTATCTACTCAGGTATTTTCTATGACTAGGTTGAGAAACATGAGCAAAGCTACCATTCCATTATTTCCTATTCCATGGTGATGATCATCTGTCGCGCCTGTCTGCCGTGGTCGACGTTGCATGTGTAAAGCCATTTCATCGCTGTTGTATGCAATACACTGACCCACTTCTCACATACACAACACATCTGGTGTATTTTCTAATAAATACAATTGCCTATGGTAATTACCTAAAATCGTTTTGTAAATTGAATCTGAATATTTAATTGTCTGATAGTTAATGATGATGACATGACATTTCACACACATCTTTTTACCAACACAGTCAGTAACGGTCTCTCAAAACTTATGACATTGTTCAGTTTACAGAGGCCAACGGTCATCCCATTCACTCAAACATCTGTTTGCGTCATCTGAAGATGCGTGCACTTCATTACGGATATCTTAATTACAAAACTGAATCACATTATGTAGTAGTTGTGTAAGCGGCAACTGTTTCAATCGAAGCATGTGCGAGTTGTCGATAAGCAATATTAATTGTGGTGCGATTTGTGCGGCCGACTGGTAAATTGAGCTCACTTCAGCATCGATATCCCACGCTCTAGTGGTCTTGCACCTTACCAACTAATGATAGTAATATTACTTCAAACAATTCAGGAATAAACACGCAATGACATAGTACAATTGATAAAATAATGGTCGTCCCAAATGGGATAAAAAATCTTTAAAAAGACAACACTATTTTCAGAAATTCAGGTTTTTAATCGGCTTGGAAGCAACTGTGTCCGTGCAGCTTAGTAAGACAAAGTTCCTTAACAAACTTCTAAGAACTTACCTGCAAGTTTGAAAATCCCAAGTTACTAGAACAGTCCCAGCAATCAACTCAAACGTCAGACACAGAATATCAAAACGTTTCCACTCAAAAAATAAGGTAAATGTCGTAAAAAATTACGTACCGAAGTGGTGCGGGCCGAATGATAAATTCGTGCTTCATTGTGAAAAACACAACTTACAGTGTACTGTTACAATAAATCTTCAGTCTAAATCTGGATTATCTTTGATTGAACGAATGGATATCAGACACACTGCTTTATTTACTTATCTTCAAACTCTGACTGAGACAAAAATCATTGAAATAAATATGAACGTTTGGATTTGCGAAAATATGCGAATTATAAATAAGCAATTGAGATCTGTCAACATTGATTTGCATTTTTTTAATTGCGTTAATTCGTGAATTTCGAAAGAAAATGCAAACTAAGAATTTAAGGCCATTTGAAATGCCTACGATTTATTGTAATTTAATATGTTTCGTTTCTTAAAAGCCAACAAAGGTTAGCATATATATATTCGTAAGCTTCTTACCTTTAATTAAATACTCCATGTTACACAGGCTTAAAGGCATCTTCACAGTTAGCCGAAACTGCAAACATGTCTAACTTCTAGCGGACTTGTCGTGTAGATCAACTCTAGCTTTTAAACTATCTCGTTCCTTAGCTCAGTGTAACAAACTTCTAATGCGACAAGACTAAGAACCTACTACCTTCCGAACAAATATTTGTACTTTCCTATAACTCACTGATAATAACTGTTACGGATTTATTGTTTTTCCATGTAATTTTTGCCATCGGTAAACTGACTGCAAAACCTAATTCAAAATTTCTAATAAGATTAATAGAAAAACTACGTAATTTTGACGAGCGGGTTCTATAACAATAATATGTAGGTAGGCTACCGATATTTGTAGGTAAATCCCATGAATAGCTTCCGCAAGCGGTGTCACTCGCGTCCCGTGGGAACAACCCCGTGTACCCGTTTTAAAATTAGCCTATAGCCTTCCTCGGTATATGGGTTATCTATCACTGAATCTTTCAAATACAACTACTAAAGGCTGTTAAGAGAAGGAGAGATGTTTTTACAATTCTCTAACCTTCTGCATAATATTTTGTTTAATAATAAAAGTGCGGTATAAGCATTAGACATACGAGCTTGCAAATGACATTGAAATTACAAGTGCAGCATACGGTATTGCGTGCACCTGCCACTTTTTATTCATTATAATTATCTCACCTGGAAATACGAATAATGTTTTCCTCTTATAGATCGATATTTATCATAAAAAACGTGTGTTAGCTACCTAGAACCATATGCGAAACCTTGACGTTAGTGAAGGTTCTAACTTAAATGCCAATTTTCAAGAACTTAAATATGTATAAGCATTTTTTCATATTAGATTCGCGTTAAGGATAGAAAACTGTTTTTATTTCATTAAGGTATTCTAATCTGGTTTTGTTACATGAATATTCGTTGTTTCAATATCATTACAAAGAATTGCGTAGCCATGTTGAATTTTCCATTCCTTCGTTCGAGGAAAACAATCTTGCCTATTTTATTAAGGAAATGAAATTTGCTATGTACCCAATACTTTGATTAATATAATCAAAGATTGTAATATCAAAATCGTGAAGCGAGTAACAATTTATTTCCAATAAATTCATCAATTTAATTTCAAGATGGTGGCATTGACCTCGTCAAGAGTACCTATATGTAAAGGTTAGGAATGTAAATAATTGACTAAACGTTTCTTAGTACATAATAATACATGTTTATGTACGTCATTCACGACACCGGCATAGTAGGAGTTTATACAATATCTTATAAACATTTACTTTTGATTGCTAGTCTATGTTGAATCATCGTAAGCGTCATATTTCCAATTTAAATTGTTATAGCAATTAATTAATGGACTGGACTGTTTAATTGATTACAGGCATAACAAATCTGAGTTCAGCTTTCTGGGAAGTGGTGTATGATATACGACAATTCTGAGAAAGTGAGTCAGTATTACCTACTGTAACCAATTTTTAATGAAATACCTAGTATTAATTAGGCATATAAAAGTGAATTAAAAAATACAAAGCGATCATTTTTTTCAGCTGAAAGTTATACCATATTGCAACGAAGAATGAAACACAATACAATTAGTTTATACTGTAACATGATTGGAAACGTATTTTGTATCATCGATTGTTTCAAAATTGTATTTGGTCAAAAATATTACACAATTCTTTTGTACAGAACTTACAGAAAATATAAAGTTAAAGCTTAGGACTGGCTCAAAGTTTTTCCATTCCGTTTTTCTCAGAGGCTCACGAGTTCCGTAAAGTAACACATCAGTGAGTATTGACGGATTACCGCGCTGTGGGAAGAGCGGAAATTAAACGCACTACCATTTGATGAGCGTGAGAAACGCGCCGAGAATAATCGTACTAGGCTTTTTAAGTCCACCGAGGTCAAGGTGCTGTAAACGTAATCACTGAGATGCTTCTTTTTACTTTTTAACGGCATGTGAAAATCAACATAATGCCGCAAAGCCTCACCTTGACTTTAAACATTTTTAATATATGCACTAGAAAAGAAAGTCTTTTTTTAATGTCGACACGCGATTTTTCTGCTTGTAATGTAAAGTATTAAATTTTTAACGGTGATTTCATAGTGCAAATGCAGTGTAACCTCTATAAATAATGTATGCACACAAAAAACTTAGCCTAATAGGCTCTGAAAGAATGAGGAAATTATGCACTCACTAATTAATAACAAAAAAATAATTGTAGCACTACTTTTTGCCTTGAAACAAGTCTTCAAACAAACACGTTTTCTCGGCCCACATTACATTAATTCTTGTAAATTGTAGCCCAAGTGAAGTATAACAGACAGTTTAGCGAGGCGCCCAATAAATGGTAAAAAGTGGCCCACTGACCGCTTGCTAACGGTAAAAGAAACTACGCCTGTTTTCACTATCGGTTTTGTGGTCAATCTTGCAAAGCGAACCTGTTCATTTGCTTGTCTAGATACACTGCAGTACATGATGTTAGATTAAGCTGCTTGGCTGAACAAATCAATTAGTATGGCTGACTAAATGTGCTGCGATGTTAAACAGTAGACTGTAGGTCGATAGAGAGAATATCCAAACCGCAAGGCTCACGTGACATTTTCATATTTGAGTATTCTCGATTCAGGAAGCCACGTGCCTAGACGAATAATATTCGTAGTATTTCTGTTCTCCCGCCGCTCGACGGCAACCTACTTTCCAGGCAGATAAAGGAAGCACTAGCTTATTTATGGAAGTGCATTACACCAATTTTCTTTGAAATATGTTCTGCATACTCTAAAGTCACGTAGCTGTGGCTTTTGCTACGTGGAAAGTTGAGTTAGCTTGCTATTTAAATTCAGCTTATCATGTGCTTCAGTTACCTTCTCAATTTATTATACATATATTATAATGTGGGACTAAAAATGATCGCTTACACATAAGAACATAATAAAATATTAAGCAGAACAATATCCCAATCAACCTTATAAATTTCAAAAAATGTATCAAAATAAATAAAACAATAGCAAAAATCTTTAGCTTTATCCGATACGCCAGTATTCACATTTCAATTGACACAAATGCCTTAAAAACTCCCTGAACATTGAGCACAGGCAGTAACAATGCTGAAACTAACAGTTCTCATTAGGGGCTTTTGATTAGGCCGCGTAATCCCGGCTGGATGAAAAGCCAGCCAGTCGTCTAATTAACTATTCAGAGACACGTGTGCAGATCAAAGGGGTGAAAGCACGTGTACGACCGGCTTACGGGTCCGTGTGCCATGCTAAGTTAATAAAATCGAGCTTGTACGCTTTGTACAAAATTAACTACTATTTTCTGCTAAATTTGAGTATAGAACCAGGCTCATATATAATTAAACCAATTAATTAAGAATTCCAATTTCCAATGCGGCAGATCTTTACAAACAGATTTTGTATATGGCTTTTTCGCTCGCCAGTGTACGCAGCACAAAGCCTAATCAAATGATGGATCGCGAGAAAATTTGGCTGATCTGTCCCATGTTGGTGCTCTCTCTTCCATCATATTTATGTCATCAATTTTACTCACAGGAAGATATTTCCATGAAAATATTTTCTTTATTGATGTTGATCGCTTTGCTACCACAATTATTATATCACTCAATATTCTTCTACGACGTATCATAAACTACGTAATACAACATACACGTAACACAACATGTGTTCGTAAGAAGATTATGGAAATAAAAACAACAGCAATAGAATATATTATCATAAGAAATAGGGTAGAAGAGGAATGCCTGTAGGTATATACCATTTGTGAATAAACATGGCTTACAGCTGATTATTTACGCATTACTTTGTTTAAGGAACATTCGCTTTTGAGAATAATTTGTATTGCAATCCCGTCGCTCCTTAAAACAAGAAGTAATCTCCTTGTAATAATAAATGTAAGACTATTAATCTAGCCAGAAGATTTCATTATCAATACTAATAAACCGTGAATTCCAGAAATCTTAAAATTACAAATATTTGCTAGGTGTCCACAATTTTCCAATATTTTTAAATACAATTTTCGGATGTAGGTGAACACCCCCTTTTTTTGCTACAAAAGGAATTAATTGAAGCCTCTCCGGTGGAGCAAATTACCTAATTACCTACTTTATCTTTCTTAACAGTATAGCTCCATTAAATCAAGCATGATGTTATTATGTTATGTGTATCATTAACAGTCTCATACAATGTGTGATTAGCTCCGTACTTATTGCGATCAATGCGCATTATGTGCAAATTGACAACTTTTTATATGAGAAAGTTCCATACTTTATACAATAACTCTTGCATTTCCTATTACTAAGAATCGATACTTATTCAATAATAAGTGTAGCTTAACTTCAATGAGCAATTAACACCTTTCAAATGAGTGATTCTTTAGTTATGAAGTAGTTTATAAGTAGGCTTGTATTAAATTGTCCTTCAGTACCTACTTACATAGTTTCATTATGAGTAGGTACAGCATTCCGAGTTTTAATTTAGTCATGTAGGGTTTACTTTTGAACGACTGTTTTCGGTCAAATAAACATGAAAGAGCTAATGATAGAATGAGTATGTACTGAAAAAAGTAGTGGTTCCTAATTACAAAAATGTTGGACCGAATTTTACAACTGGGAATACAACTACACAAATAACATACATGAACATAATAGTAGCTCTTTACCACAAAATACACGGGACTTTATTGAATATATTTTATTCAGCACATACGCTGTGAGTGCAGTGGCTGTTCAAGCCATAAAAGTTTTACAACATTCAGAGTAAAGAGCGAGCTTTAAAACGAAACTTGGCAGTTACGTGCCTTGTAATTTAAAAAAAGGTTTTCAATCCAAGTAAAATGAGGTATGTACATTTGATCATGATATCAGTTGTTCGTAATATAGGATATAATTACGAGATTAAAACGTACTTACAATAAAAAATAAATACTTACGCCAATTTTTATTTGTGTGAATATCATAAAAGGTGTTTATGTATGTAGACAGGCAATTAGAGCTGTTTTATTTGCTCAGTTGCGTGACCAATGACACGTTGTGACGTGTTAACTAGCCATAAAAATATCCGTTCTATCAAAGGGTATGAGAATAAAAGGTATTCTGTAATTTATTTAGTACAGGACATTTATGACGTAGGAACACAATAACATGTTTAAGACATTTACGCTTTTTGCACTGAACATGGGCTACCTTTTATCCGAATATGGGATAAAGATTTCCCGGGACGCGGGTGAATCCGCGTGAAACAGCTAGTGTATAAAATTTTACATTCCATGACAATACCTAGTATAAAATAAGATGATATGACGATATCTGCCAAAAATATGCACACTAAACGAACAGATAAGGAAAATCATTCTACGGAAACATTTTGGTATGTGCCAAATTTCTTTTAACCGATAACAGAATGTATGTCATGCTGAGTACACAATAAAGGACTAAGTATGTTAGCTTCGTACATAGCACATTAGGTACATTAAGTTATGTGCAAAGTGGTAAGCAAAGGACCTGTAATAGGGCGCTAATCAGCTTCTAACCTACTGCGCTACAACTACTACAAGGCTGGTAGGTACGAGATGCGATAAATACGAGAAATAGGTTATGTATATGCATTTTCTGCACAATGACGATTGTGTTCCCTTAATTACGATGTTTTGATGCTATTGTGGTCCCTTAAGAAGGTATGTGTGTTGAAGTTTACCGGGTGTTGCTAATTTTCTTTCTTTTTACGAAACCTCGAAAATAAAATCAAAGAACTAAGGGTTCCTCTTAGATCTTTCAAAAATGCACCTTTTTCATTCAAACAGTACTTAATAGGTTTAGCGAGTAATATGAAAGACGAAAAAAAACAATAATACTTAACATTTTTAATATGCTATATCCTTGTCTAATGAATCACATTAAATACACGTATGGGATGAGCTAAGTGCTTCTGAGAACTTCCTAATGGACAAAATTAATTAGGTTCAGCTTACTTCAACCGTAGATAATGCGCGTGCTACGTTTATTAGTCATACATAATGGTAACCTTATGAATTTTGTAAAATTAAATGTTAATTTGCAAATGTTCTTTAAATAATTTAATTACAAGATAATAAAGACGAAAGAAACATCCAGCTTATGAATATTTTGTTCCGTCTCTCTAGCTCGCCTTGTAAAAGGCTAATTGGTTAAACCGGAGCTAATAAAAAGTATAAAAATATATTATGCATATTATAATAATATTTTGCAGTATAAAAAATAACCTAGTAATACACAGACTTGTCAAACAGAGTAATTTAAATTGACATAGTTTGAACACTAACGGTTCCTATTAGCAAGTGAGCAATAATTTCGAATGTAAATCAACATATGCGTGTTCTGGGTGAATTAGAATGTTTCCTTTGTGATCTCATTTAGTAGAAGAATTTTAATAACTGTTTTGCGGACACCACCCGAATAAACAGACTAGAAGAATGTGACAAGGTCCCATGACGTTTGTTTCAATTATGTTCTTATGATTTTTAATGTCGGCTTAGGCAGGTTTATAGTTACATCATATTAACTTCCTTAATAGCAGTCCTGGGTATGAATTTGCTGGCATGGCAAAATCCTCTATACTTAGCACTGAAATAACTGTCAAAATTTCTGGCTCTCTAACTCCTCGAAAGAAACCAGCATTATATTTATATCTTTTAACTGCGAAACTTAAAAATCTCTGGCTTACTAACTCCTCAAAAAAAACTAGCATTATGTTCACATATATCTTTTAAATGCAAAACTTAATTAAAAGACGAAACTTATAGGTATATCAGTTTCGTCCTACCTACTGGTTCTGATGAGCCACATTCCTTCGTCGTATAAGCTGAATACGCAAGCGCAGTAGGACATCTGCTTAGTATGCCGGGCGACGCGACCACGGGAATCTTTCACCGACATACCTCCATCGATGTTCAACACTATGGCGTTTTTGTACGAGTTGCTATGGTGTTCTAAATTACTTTATTGGTGGAACACCTAACGGGATTGCGGTACTTAGGGTCACAGCCAACTGTAAAATATTAGAGGTTGATTTTTATTGAGTGGTGCAGAAGTTATTTGGCCTAATCTTGCC
Source organism: Helicoverpa armigera (assembly GCF_030705265.1). Lineage (NCBI taxonomy): Eukaryota > Metazoa > Arthropoda > Insecta > Lepidoptera > Noctuidae > Helicoverpa > Helicoverpa armigera. The sequence continues at coordinate 8,180,601 of NC_087128.1, forward strand.
TGTTGCTTCTTGTCATTAAAATAAGGGTATGCTGTTTAGATATTAACCCCTAAGTGTTAAATATTTTCGCTGTAGGTAGCTTCCAACATTCCGCAAAATATTGAAATAGGAGAGAAGCCAAATTTTACTCCAATTACGAAATGTGAATAAAAGAGAATTGTTGCGCATAACTTATATATATAAGTAGACTGATAGCAAATGCTAACGATTTACTATTTAATAAAATGATAGTAAATTCTTAGTACACCGCGTAGCATTGCAGGTTGTTGATTTATTGTTACATGATATCACGGAGATTTATAGGCTTGCTTTGAGATAAAACCTTATTCAAATACTTACTTAGAAGCAGAAATTAAATTATCATTCTCAGGAAATTTAGGCTCGTAATGCAAACAAATTCTTTGAAAGGTTGAGTCTCACAATTACCTACTAACAATTTAACGAGCACGTAACATTTTCAAACAGTGTTTTTTTGCCGCACCCCAAAAATTGTATGCTCAATTATCCACCCAGTCCCAAGATTATCTGCAGAACAGAAAAAGATTTATCGGCGCGGAAATCAAACCCACGACAGCAAAACACAGATCAGTTATCAAAAGCTGAGGTATACAAAATTTCCGTCAGCATCTATTAAAAGATCTTGATATCTATGTTTATTTAACCAGGTAGATAAGTTTACACATGTGTAAGGTAAGTAAGTTAGTTACGTCAAAGACACAGGAAAGCAAAACCATGTACGTATCACCTACAGTTAACGGTGATCAATCAAAATAACTCTTCGCGAACTTCAAAAACTTCCCGAGATGAGAGATAAGGCCACAAGGTCATGTTTCGCACACAGATTACCACAGATAAGGAACAACGGCGTGACACAGATAATAGGCGGCCTTCGAGATAACGGACCTGTTTGCAAAGAGTTCAGCTAAAATTATTTACGTAAATACTAGGTACATGTTTACCTGTCTAATTGGATAACGGTAGCTGGGATACGTATTCAAAAATAATAATGATATGCTATTGAACTGTTGGATGAAATTATTTGTAATATTCTTTATTACTGCATCCATAACGATTTTGGCCCTTTAACTGATTCCCTAGGGAAACTACCTTGAAAAACATATAAAAAGTTATTTATCAGGATTAACCTCTCTATATTTCAGCCGTCGGAATTGGTTCACCAGTTTTGGTGTAAATGTGTTACAAAAAAGCTTGCAAACA